>NW_026928791.1:0-36448 GCF_032062105.1 Saccostrea cuccullata | reverse complement strand
AATTATTAAAAATATGAATCATATAGGCATACGTGCATGATTAGAAGAGAAATTTTACACACTCTCAAAGAGCTAGAAAACATACTTTATTTAAGGAAGTTTAGTCACTTGCCATCATGAGGAAGTTTAAGAAAAATAATTTGTTCTCTTTGATATTTTCATTGAATTACAGTCACCAACATTAAAAAACAAAAATAAAATGTTGATTTTTTTCACTCATGGAATGGATTTATTTTTACACATTTTCATGTAAGAATATATTAAATCTATTTTGACAACAATTCAAGTAAAAAATCTACCCCTGATTAACAAACATTAGAGGCAGGTGACTTTAAGGGTATAATGTTAGAAAGTTTTCTAAATTACAAGAAAAGTTCTGTCATGAAAAATGTGTGCATGGGTTGATAGAAAATCAATAAACATGGACATTTGGTAGCATAAAATATATAATTAATTTTTTAAATGAATCAGAAAAAATTCAAAAGTAATTTGTGAGAAATGATTAAAGCATTGATATGAATTACCACACACACCTGGCATCCAATAGTCCACCCCCCTAAAAAAGTAGCTACTGAAATATCTGATAATGAAGTACAGCCCTACCTGAAGTGTTTGGTTATTTTGATTGATAAAGTTTATATAAGGTACTAACTTTACAACTTATCAAGATAATCTTAATTCATATATTGGTTAAAACTTAAAGATGATAATCTAACCAGCTAATCATCAATTGAATGCATACAGAAGATGTTAAATGAATTCAATTCTTATGCTGCAACTCATACAGTTACAGAAAAACTGAGTCAGCAGCTGGTACAAACATGTGTACACCTGGTTAATTTGAAACAAAGATCTATGTACACACATATATATTATAACATTAACATGGCATTACATTCTTGACCTCATTCACAATATTGTCTCACAGATTACAGATATAACTTTAATTTTTATCTTATCATTTTGACCCAGCTCTAACTTGTTTTGTATAGTCCTGCACACCTGATAACAGAGCAAATTCACCTATTCTCCAAAGATACTTACGATTTAGGATGTCTGGAAGTCGCCAGAAAATAGCCTGAGGACGACTGCTTGGATTAGGTGAGACAAAATCATCAGACTCTTCATCGTCTTGTGAGTAGCTCATCTTGAATTATTCATCAACCTCTTTATCCAGATGATCTTTTTTGTGAATAGCCTTGTAGCTTTAATATTACTGTCTGATAAAGTCAATGATATAAACCAAAGTCCAGCTCATGTGATTATCTGCATTTTATATTTTTTATGTCCTCATGAGGTTTGATAAAGCAAAAGTCAATGTACAGTTTGCTAGCTTTAGACTGAAGCATGGTAAATTATATTTTGAACTGGGAAGTAGAAATAACTTTTATCAAGCTGTACCATTGATCTTGAAATGAAATGGGAAATTTTAGAAAATAGATTTATGCTGATTATGATAGAAACTTTATTTTTTCCCCAAATTTGTGTACTGTGCGTAATGTGAAAATTTCACCAAAAGCACAGAACCTCTTAATTTTGAAGTGTTACACAATCCAAGTCATTGAAAAGTAAACAAGTTAAAATCATTGATACTTGACCTTTGTGGGGATATAATATATTTTTAAACAATTTTATTCTAGGAGCATGATGGTTGGTTAACCTACAGTTTATCTCATCCTTCAAGATGGCAGATAAGGATAAGAATCCAAAGAAAAGCAAAACCACTGGACCATGTCCTTTTGGAAAAGCCAACTGGCTGTCCAAATTCACTTTCTGGTACGTTCTTTGTTAACCATTGCTACTGGCATTTCTGATTCAACATTTCTACTTAAGTGACAACATATATACATAACACTGAATTTAAGGTTCATTGTCGATCTGATAAGAAAGATAACTCTTGGACAGATGACATTTATTTCCTTTATAAAGTTGTGAAGTTAAAAGGTCATATCTGGCAAATGTTCTCCTGCAAGGTATGCTGATATTGTGTGCATTTAGATTAATATGAATTTGATTTTATTGGAAACTTGTTAGTATTAAAGCAGAATTTTACATGTCAGAGTGAACAAATAGAGGTACAATAAACCTTCTTTTGATATTACCAGGAATTCTAATACATGTACTTGAAGAATGATAATACAGTGAAAACTGTCTAATCCGACACCTGTGTAATTTGTCACACTGTGAACATCGATAATAGATTTCATTTCCATTTTACTATTTTCCATGTATTGGTACACTTATCTGACACCCTGTCTATTCTGACATAAAATTCATTTCCTGGTTTATATCGGATAAGACAGGTTTCACTGTATTTTATATAACTCTGTGTACATGTATATAGGTGGATGTTCCCAGTGTTTCGTTACGGCTTCAGACACCCACTGACACAGGATCACCTCTATGATGTTCTACCAGAGGATGAATCTGGAGTGTTAGGAGACCGCATGGAAAAGTAAGGAATACGCTACTTGGACATACAAAGAGAGAGAGAGAGGTTCTTCTTACATTTAATATTAATATGTGAACCTTAAAAATCATAGCCAATAATTAAAAAAAATATTGAAGTTTTTATGCAATATCATTCTTTATATTTTTTTTAAATTTTGAAGATGACTCTTTAAAGAAACTATATGACTTGTATAGAATAATAATAATAATAATAATAATAATACTTTATTTATAGAAGGTAACCCGATTAGTGCAAGCACTAGTCTTCCTCAGGGCCTTCTTTGTAACATATATACAATGTTTATACATTAAAGACAATAATTACAAACATGAAACAATAAAATATAAACACTTTGTTACAGCAGAATAAATTAAATATTGGCATTTCATTGAAAAGAAAGGAAAACATAAATTTCATGTAGAACCAGTACGTTTCATAAGTAAAAAATTTTCAACACTACTTTTAAATATTGCAAGGGATTGGGAATTCCTAATACTAATAGGCAACTCATTCCAGATAATAACCCCTGAATATTGTAAAGAATTTTTGAATAAATTTGTTTTATATTTTGGTAAACGAAGTTCTGAATTTGTCTCTGAGCGTAATGTGTATGATCCAGAACTTTGAAATTCAAAAAAATCATGCATATAATCCGGAGACATATGGTGAAATATTTTGAACATTAGAATGCTTTTCTGTAAATTTAGAAGTTCGTAAACTGTTAACCAGCCTAAAATGTTAAACAATGGCATTGAAGGTGCATCATATTTTTCATTTAAAATAATCCTAGCTGCTCGTTTCTGAAGTTTGTATATTCTATTGATGTGAGTTTGAGGAGAGTTACCCCAAATAGAAAGGCAATATAAAATTGATGGTAAAATAAATGCATTATAAAATAGCTTTCTAGTATTCAGTGGTAGAAACTTTTTAATTTTTCGTAAGGTAAATAATTTATAAGTAAGGGTTTTGCAAACTGCATCTACATGCAAAGTATATTGAAGAGTATGATCAATGTGAACACCTAATAATTTCTCTGTTCTAACATTTTCAATGGGATGGCCAGAAAGTTGTAGTTGAAGATTAACGTTTTCTAATTTTGATTTCTTTTGGTGTGTTCCCATTAACATACACTTTGTTTTATCAGTATTCAAAATCATCTGATTCTGTTGACACCAGGCTTGTATTTGATACAGGTCATGATTGAGAGTTGCTTCAATATGTGAAATATTGTTACAATGAAAATGCATTGTTGTGTCATCAGCAAACATATCAACATTACAATGTTCAACAGATAATGGTAAATCATTGATATATAACAGAAATAACAAGGGACCTAAAATAGAGCCCTGTGGCACACCTGCTGTGACGGGCAGTGATTCAGATGTGTACGCACCAATTTTTACGCTTTGAGTTCGATCATTTAAATATGATTGAAACCATTTTATTGATGTGGGATCAAAGTGGTAGCATTTGAGTCTTCTAATAAGTATATCATGATTTACAAGATCAAATGCTTTGCTAAAATCCAAATAAGTAATGCCAACGAAACTTCCGTGATCTATTGCATGCAGCCAATTATCAGTTAGTTTTGTGAGAGCTGTCTGACATGAGTGAAATTCTCTAAATCCAGATTGTGCTTCCATTAATAGATCAAAGTATGAAGTAAAGATGCGTATATTTTCTGCTACATGCTTCTCTAAAACTTTCGATGTAGTTGGTAAAATTGAGATTGGGCGATAATTTCCTGGATCTGATTTATCAACTTTTTTAAATAAATGAGTTACTTTTGCGACCTTTAACTGTGAAGGAAAAGATCCATTGATAATGCTAGAATTTATTAGATGTGTTAGAGGTTTGGATATTATACTAGCTGAAAGTTTGAGCAACCTAGGTCCAAGAAAATCTATGCCAGTAGATTTGTTTATGTCAAGCCTCTTTAACATATCAAATACTTTTGTTTCATTAATCAAGGGAATTTCAAAAAAGTCTTGATCTCCAAGTTTTGTTTCAGTGTATCTTTTCAATTTTTCTGGTTCAAAATCAGAGAACGAAAGATTATTTAACAATTTTTTCAGAATTTGCACAAAATGCTCATTAAAAGCATTTGCAATGTCTTGTAAATTATCAAGATTTAATCCACTGTACGTGATATTAGAGGGGGATGAATTTTTATCTGATTTTGAGGCAAGCTGATTTAAATGACCCCACATTTCTTTTGATGTAGAACTATTTTCAATTACTGTCTTATAATATGTAGATTTTGCATCAGTAATTAATGAGGTGACTTTGTTTCTCCAAAATCTAAAATTTTCCATGTCTCCCTGTTTATGGAATTGATCTCGTATATTCCTAGCATCATTTATTTCATAGAATTGGAAGGTGTGACCATAGAGGGATCTAAATGAGGGTGTAGGAGGTCTTACACACCCTCCTGAACAATTTTTTACCACCACACTCAACCCCCACTCCCCTTAAAAAATGCTAAATCTTTGGAACCCTTAAAATTCCCTGTGCATGCATAAAACAAGGCTTCCTTCTGAAGACAGTAATTTAATTTAATTGGGAAAACAAATTTTTCACTCAAATAGAAGTTGAAGCCCCTTCCTCCCCCCCCCCCCCCCCCTTGTCATTGTGCAGTTATATATACCTGCATGGTAACTTTTTTAAGGAACATATTACTATCATCCCATTATAATTTCTTTATCTTATACACTGCCTTCTTTTTCTCGTAGATCATGGGATGCCCATGTAAAGAGGTGTAGGGAGAAAAACAAGAAGCCAAGTCTTTACTGGGCAGTGATTCTGGAGTTCAAATGGGAGTGGGGCATTAATGGCATATTCCTAGTCATCTCTGTGAGTCTAGTGGCATATTCCTAGCAATGTCTGCATATGGCATATTCTTAGCAATGACTATGAGTCTAAGCGACTTATGCCTAGTAACTCTGTTATTGTAGTGGCTTACTCCTTATAGTGGTGATTTCTTGTAATCCCTACAAGTCTAATGTCATATTCGTGGTATTTTCTGCAAATCCAGTGGCATACTCTTTTTAATCCTTAAATAGCTTAATGAAGCATAAAAGCAGCATTAATTAATGAAAACTCCAGTCTAAAAAAATAGTGTGCCAATTCTGTGTACATGTACTGGTATAAATAGAAATAGCATTATCCCTCTCCTGCATCCTGACCCTCCTTTCTCCTGATTTTAATCCAGTGCATGTGTAGAACTTGATTAGCTAATTGCTTTTGTGTTTGCTTTTCATGTGGTGTCTTTTTCAAAGCTACATGTACATGATTTTTTTTTTTTTTGCCATATTAACTAAATTTTGTTATCGATCTTTTTGAAAAAGTTTATATTAAGCATTTGTTTCAGATCAGATCAGATATATTTTTTATGAAACATCCTTGATAAAGAAAGTGACTACTCAGTTTCTTGCACTAGTGTATGAACTTTATCCAAACTCCATCAAAATACATTTTTTAGGAAGCAATCCGGATTTTACAGCCCTTTCTGGCAGGTCAGATTGTGTCCTACTTCCAGCCTGGCTCCACCCTGTCTAAGATGGAGGTGTACATTTATGCTACTGTGATGGGGGTCTGCATCATGATAGAGCTTCTTAACAATCCAAAGTATTTCTTCACCTGCCACCATCTTGCTCTGAAAATGAAAGTAGCTGTGGCTAGTCTTATTTACAGAAAGGCAGGTTTGCTCTACTGATTTCAGAACCAAGTATGTCAGATTTTTTAAAAATTTTTTATTATTGTGTGTATGTGTATGTGCTTATTCATCAAAAATTAAATATTTCAGATCTTGAAAATGAGCAGCTGGTCAAAACATGCGACAACATCAGGACAAATTATCAACCATTTATCAACTGATTTAGAAAAATTTACATATGTAAGTATGATAATATGTGCAATATTTTTTTCTTTCTGATGTACAAAAAAGGGGGGAAATTAAGTCCCATTCCTGCTGTCCAACAGAAAATTTTTGGGTTTACTACTATTTTGACAGCTGGACATGTAGCAGTTAAGTTTGTTTTATTGGATTTGTTGACTAAATTTTTTTTTTCAGTATGTTATTTACCAGTAGATTAATTAGTACTTTACTTGATTAGCAGCCAGGATAGTAGATCATGTTTGAATTTGTTTGATTCAAACACTGTGACAATTTATCATGCAGCTAAAAAAAAATACACATAATACTACCTACAGGTGCTTTAAAGGGAAAACTTTCCAGTACAGCGTATTAGCATCTGAGAAAGTTTTGTTGAGTTCAGTGACATCTGTAGGCATATTATCTATCAAAAACAATAATTCTTTTAAAATGCTTAACCTTATACCTGAACTGGTGACTGAAAGTGTTTAGCAAAATTAAAAAAAGAGTACTTCGTCCTGTATTTCTTCAGACTCTGGAGAGTTTCCATTTCTGCTGGCTGGGTCCCCTGGAGATCGGTATCATCATGTACCTGCTGTACAGACAGATTGGGTACATCGGTCTTCTGATTCTGGTGGTCATTGTTGTCCTTCTACCTCTCCAGGTCATCCTAGGCTGGCTCTACGGAAAACTAAGGTCTGTACAATACTGCTTCTATATCCACTGTAAAGATACATGTTAAAAATATGTACTGTGAAAACAGTTTAATCCGATACGTGTGCAATCCGTCATACTGTGAATTCCATGTTTTTCTATACTGTGCATTCTGACACCCTGTCTATTTTGATTTTAGACACAAAGTTTGAGTCCAAAAAAATGTGGGATTAGATAGGTTTCACTGTATTGCATGTAATTGGGTAATGAGTAGTTATTTGTTTTTTTTTTCATTTGTGTGTACATATATTTTTAGGATGACAATAGGTGCAGCGGGGGATAAGAGGATTCATTTGATGAACCAGATCATCGCTGGGATGAGGGTCATTAAAATGTACTGCTGGGAGAAACCCTTCAGTGAAATCATATTTAAACTCAGAAGGTAACTCAAATATGAAAAATAAATTTACTTAAACATGTATTGTACAGTCTACATTTATTAACAAGATATTGTGATCTCTTGAATTCTCTTCAAATAATTTGCTTGGATGGGATATTTTGACCAGAGAGAATATTATTTCAGTAGTTGTTTTTATAAATTCAGAAAATACATACATTTTGGGATGGAAAAAAAATACTTACTAGTAAATTGAATTATGGTAAATTTTAGTTTCGGATTTGAAAATGTTGATTTCAGGGCAGAGATGGCCCAGATATGGAAGGCTTACATCTGGAAGGCCATCAACATAGGGGTTTTCCAGACAGCCACCATGATTATCATCATGTTTGTGTTTGGGCTGGCCTGGTACATGGGGGTTCCCCTCTCCACACAGAAGATCTACAGTGCCCTGGGGTGGGTCTTCTGTCTGCGATTGACCATCTTCTTGTTTATGATGTACATGGTGGAGGATAATAAACAACTGGCCTCAGCACTCAAACGAATACAGGTAAACTGTTCGATCATCCATCTAATAAATAAAGACAAGCACTTGCATCTATATACGGTACTATCCTTTACTTGAGGGAAGACTTATTTTTATTCTTCGAGAATACAAAATTTTAGATCATCCCCTTCTATGAACAGACAAAAAGTTTTAACCATTATTCTTCCAATGAATACAAAATAACATTTCCATCATCCCTATTATAAATACAGGCACATTTTCAGTTTATTCCTCTACTAAATAGAGTATTTCTTTAATAAGTATTAAGACATTCTTCCATTGGATATACACTATTACACCTGTGACCCATCCAAGGATTAGATAGGATTTAATGTACTCACTCTAATGAATAAAAATAAACTTTTCCATCCTTCCATCAATAAATAAGGGTTTACTTTACTCCATATCTGTAATGAATGTACATTATCTGACAGAACCCATTCCAACTTGCACTGTATATTATTTCAGTCTTTTCTTGCAGTGGAAGATATGAAGATGTTTCCTGAGTTTGAAGAAACGACAAAATCCATGGAAGATGCTGGTGTGTCTGTCTGTATCCAAGATGTGACTGCTAGCTGGCACATTCCCAATGATACAGACAAGGACGAGGTCACTGACAAACTTGTGGACAAAGTAAGTGTATAATCATCTGGTTTTTGAAAATGAGCATGCATATCTTATCAAGTATATACAGTACAATTACTTGTGTTTCATTTTTCAGGAGATGACTCAGACATTTTCTTTGAAGAACATCAATTTAAATGTCAAACAGGTAATTTCTTCTAAAAATGATTTCTTTTCTGCCCATAAATGAATATTTATTTATCTGTGAAAGTAGAGGATATACACTGTATATTTTCATTAACCAAAATTTAGCAGATGTTTTCAAATGTAAAGAAACAATTTTCCAAGTATGTTTATCAGAATATGAATGTGCATTTTAAGGATATGTAATATACTTACATCACAGATGTTTGAGATTCTATCCTAATTCATCAGAATTATCTTGCAAAACTCCTCTGAAATCAGAACAAGTATAGTAAAGGGAATACACAGAAATAATAGTTTTAGTCAAACATATTCTACAACATCTGATGTTTTTATTGATCGTAAGAATATTTTAAACATTTCCAGGGAGAGCTGCTGGCAGTAGTTGGACCAGTAGGGGCAGGAAAGGTATGGTGTTAAGACAGAGGAGGGGAATCCTAAATTTAAAGAATTTGTGTCAATTTGAAAGTCCTTTGAATCTCTTAGGGGAAAGATGATACAAAAAAAACTTTTATCAGAAGCCTAAAAACAACAACTTATATCATGGTTATACATGTATCTTAAAAATGCATGGGCATAAATTTCATAGTTATAAAAATTGTTCATTCAAAATTTATGCAAGTTATGTATTTTCTTTCAACAGCTGCAACATTTATTCCAGTACTATCAACCAAAGAAAGAATTTTATTGTTTAATGGAATAAGGTATTGAGGTCAATAATAATTATCAACTTTTTTTAACAGTATCAATAAGATTGATTTCTTTTCAGTCGTCCTTGCTGTTGAGTATCCTGAAGGAGTTGCCCCCGACCCTGGGGAAGCTGCAGGTTCTGGGGAGTGTTGGGTATGCCTCTCAGACTCCCTGGGTGGTGTCAGGGACACTGCAGGCCAACATTACGTTTGGGGAGGAGATCCATGAGGACCGATACCACAGAGTCCTCCGTGCCTGTGCTCTCTATAAGGTTAGAAAAGATTTCATCTTTTGTTTTTATCGTTCTGTCTGTAATCCTATGTTAAACAATGCTATATATCAAATGAGGAAAAACATGGATTACTTGCAGATAAAAAAGCACAAATTATTTTTTATTGTTCTGAAAAAAATTAATTTTCAATTAACATTCTAATTGATCTTTTCTAAAAACAAAAAAAAAAAAAATAAAACAAACAAAAACAAAAACCAGTTAATTTATTGTGGAATGTAAACTATTAGATAGAGTATATTGGTGGTTTATTCAGTATTGTGCAGCTGATTATTTCAATATTTTCATAGAATGTCTCTATGTAGGATTTAGAGCAGATGAAGTATGGAGACCAGACCAGGGTTGGGGAGAGGGGACTGTTGCTCAGTGGGGGACAGAAGGCAAGGCTAACACTTTCCAGGTATTCATTATATTGTAAAATTACTTGTCACAACATTTCAACATAACTTACCAGTATTTGGAATGTCGTGATTAAAACATTGTGTACTGTCATGTAATTCAAATGCCAATTTTTTCAAGCCCAAATATTTAACAACTAAGAGAATTTACATATGCTATAATGTACCCTAATTGACTGTGTCCGCTATACATTTCAGAACTGTCTATAGAGAGGCTGATGTGTACCTCCTGGATGACCCTCTTGGAGCTGTGGACACTGATGTAGGCAGCCATCTTTTTCAAAAGTAGGTCAATTTTTTTTACTGTCTAGGAAAAGTTTATATATATGAGAGAAAATATACAATTTTAAGGAAGAGGAAGCTGGGAATTGAATTTTACTTGTCATTGTGTGCCATTGTAGGTGTATTTGTGATTTTTTGAAAGGCAAGACAAGAATCCTTGTTACCCATCAGCTGCAGTATCTTAGATCTGCTGACAGGATCATCATCCTCAATGAGGTTTGTTTCATTGAAGTCTCCTGTTCAGCTATGTATAACTGTTATTAAAGCTGTAAATGAATAGAAATAGAACATGCTTATGATAAAATATAATTCGGTAAGTCTGATATATCATTCTATTTTTCCTTTGTTCAGGGGAGAGTAGTGAATTGTGGTACTTACGATGAACTTGTGAAACAAGGAACAGAATTTTCGACAATCCTTTCTGATTATGACAAGGATTTAGAGAAGAAAGAAGGAGAGGAGGAGAAGAATGAAAAACTGAAAGGAGAAGAAGTAAACAATAAGTTAATTTTTTTTAATAACCAAAGTTTTTATGAGTAAAATGTGATTTCCCTAGCTTTAATGGCAGAAAATTGAAATGGCAAACATGGAAATTTGAGGTAGGAAATTAGTTCAAAAATAAAAATGAAATTTTTTATACATGTACCTATACACATGTTTTTAAAAGTCTTGAAAATAAAAGAAGCAATTTTAAGTGTTTTTGCTTGAATTTACAGAGTATTGATATTTCAGAATACAAAAGAGAATAAACAGGAGGAATTCTCAAAGTATGGTGGTGTAGGATGGAAAGTGTACAAGGATTATTTTTTGACAGGACATCCCTGGTTGTATTTACCTATTGTCATACTTCTTCTAATGGCTACTTATGTGAGTGTCCTATTTTGTACTAGTGCATCACTCTCTAAATGTACTCATATTTTGTTGTCTTTGCAATATGAAATTTGGTAAAGGAAGTCTCTTTCATTGGGTTTGCTTTTATATTTCAGTCTTCCTATGGGTATGCTGACTGGCATTTTGCTAAGTGGTAAGTTTTATAAGGACATTAAATATATGGTACATGGTATTCTACAGAGACCATGCAAACAACAATCAGCAAGATAAATTTACAATGTTGTTTGTTTCAGGGCAGAATCAGCTGATTTACTGAACCTTCAGAGACAAACTGGACAATCATCTATAAATCTGAACCCTGTCATCAATATGTCAAATCAATCACTTAAACAAAACATGACTTACAACATCTTCCCCGTAAATCACACCACTCTACCGTCCAATGGTTCCTCCCTTGTAACTTCTATCCAGCATCATGTTGATCTATTCATGAAGACCTATCTAGTCGCCATATCTATATTTATTGTGGGTGTCAGTCTCTTTGGAATGGCATATTTTAGAATGTCAGTCTGCATTAGTAAGAAGCTTCACAACACCATGTTTGATATTGTCATCGGAGCCAAAACACATTTCTTTGATTCTAATCCTGTTGGTAAGTGAATTTATTAATCTCTTTCAAGATATATTTTTTACTGCGTGACATGTGTTGCAAATTTTTTGAGAATCTTGTTGTAGATGAATACAATATTGGATAATGAAAGTACTCTGTGACTGTGTTCATAGCATAAATCAATTTCATGTAAAAAAGAAAAAAAAATTCAATACTAGCATTTGTATTTTTTATTCAGGTCAGATATTGAACAAATTTGCCAGAGACCTTGGAATGATAGATTCTGTGATACCATCTTTAGCGTATGCTGTGATAGAGGTACTGTAGATCACTATATTTTCGCGACACCTTATTTTGGCGAGATAGTCATTGACTGATTATTATATGCGAGATTTAAATTTTCGCGAGCACACTCTCTCGCGTAATTATGCGAAAATAAGTTCTCGCGAATAAAAAGTGATTTACAGTATATACATCTGAGTTGTTCAGCACTGTTTCCAAACAATTGTACCCCAATGATTCGGGCTCTCCAGAGCTCATGAATACTAGAGGTTTAAAGTTGATTTTAATGATACAACTGACAAGACGTCTCAAGCTTTTGTTACGTGTACAATATTTTAGATATTGTTTCAAGAATAAGGGTTGGTTATGAATATTTATACAATAGTTAAGCTAATATAAAAGTGTACTGCATTGTTACATTTAATTTTACCTCTTAATGACCTAGCTGATATAAATGTTTTAAAAAATCATTTTTTCTACCAACTTCTCACATCTGTATGTCTTGTTTGTTTAGACCTCCATTCGCCTGTTGATGCAGATCGTCATCACCTGTATTGTAAATCCTTACCTGTTATTACCATTAACACCTTTAGTCATCCTCATCTACTTACTCCGACAGTTTGCGCTACCAACCACCAGAAATATGAAACGTTTAGATTCCGTCAGTAAGTATTAACCCAACAAAGATTTAATACCCTACATATTCTTATATCAAAACTTTGTCATCATTTTGGTGTTTTGGGGTTATTGACTTTAAATGAAAATAGTACAATGGTAGACATTTCAGTCTGTATTAAAATAAAACGAAAAAAAACCCAACAAAAACACTCATTTGAGGAAAATTTGCTTTTAAATTGATCATCAGTATTTTTACACAATGTAAACCATTTCTGTGTTTCAGCTCAGAGTCCAGTGTTTTCCCACATATCTGACACCCTAGTGGGACTGCAGTCCATTCGAGCGCTGGGAATGGACCGTAAGTTCCTGACGGACTTTGACAGGTTACAGAACAAACACACCATTGCTGCCTTCATGTTCCTGGCCTGTAACAGATGGTTCAGTCTGCGCTCGCTGTTCTGTCTCAATGTCTACTTCATTCTAGTCATATTCTTATCTCTGGCTCTCAGAGACTGTAAGAATTTTATGTTTTTCTTTCTGACGTATAAAAGTTATTGCAAACATTTTTTTTAAATCCTTTAAGCAGTTTCAAACAAATTATTGTGTTTTAATTGTATGTTCATTGTAAATAATTTTTGAATTAATAAGGATGTAAATTGTACAGTTCATATGACTGTGTGTCTTTTTCTTCAGCTATTGGACTGTCGGGAGGTTTGTTTGGAATGGCCATTAACTACCTCCTTGTAATGGCTAATCCATTTGAATACCTAATGAGGGTGTCCACCTCACTTAACACACAGGTAAAAATTTATTTGTCATTGATAAGTAAAGACATGCATATCTAAATGACATGAATTTGGGTTCCTCAAATATTTCTACTCAAGAATTTCCTTAGAATATCACTTACATTATAGAATTCTTATTCTCCTCAATTCTTAACATTTTTTTAAAACAAAAAAATATATTAAAGTGATACATCAGGGACAATTCCTTGCAGATTTATCATAATTTTGCCAAAGAAATTTTATTCATCTATTAAAATTGAGGAGTCTTGAATTGTAGATGACTTCAGTGGAGAGGATATTGTCATACACAAAATTAGAACAGGAGGCCCCCAAAGTGTCTGAATTCCCTCCTGCCCCCTCCTGGCCCCTAAATGGGGAGATAAAACTAGTCAACGTGGGACTACAGTACTCGGATGATACTGACCAGATCCTACACAACATCTCCTGTCACATCCACAGTCAGGAAAAGGTAGGAATAATATACTGACAGGTCGTACACAATATCTCCTGTCACATCCACAGTCAGGAAAAGGTAGGAATAATATACTGACAGGTCCTACACCATATCTCCTGTCACATCCACAGTCAGGAAAAGGTATACAAATGTCCTATTCAAGGGGAGTACAGTCAAACACATGTATTCTAATTTCAAAAAGTCTTCAATATTAAAAAGGGTAACATTGTATTACATGTAGTATCAACTGCACGTGCATGTTTGGGATATAAATAATCCTTTATTATCTAATTCTTGCACTAGATTGGAATTGTGGGTAGGACGGGAGCAGGGAAGAGTTCATTACTGGCAGCCTTGCTGAGGCTGGCGGAACCCACGGGAGAGATCCTTATTGATGATGTCAATGTACTGAAGATAGGTCTTCACGAACTCCGCAGCAAGATCTCAGTCATTCCGCAGGTAACTTTATTGTTATAAAAAAAGAGATTTACAAATGATTCCTCATTTGCTCTGTTCTTCTGCCTCTAAAATTAAAATGGTATTTATAAATTTTGACTGAAGTTAAGCTTGCAATTTTTTTAACAGGATCCAATTCTGTTCAGTGGAACTTTGAGGAAGAATTTGGATCCATTTGAAGAATACACAGATGACCAGTTATGGGATTCCCTGGAACAGGTAGGTTTATACGAAACAACTCATTTACTAATTAAATAATTAGGACACCTGGCTCTCAGAGACTGTAAAAATTTGAGGAAAAGAGCATTTGTAAGAAAATATTTTGAACATTTTTACAAAAAGGTTCCAAAATAAATTCTGAAAAGAAAAAGGTTTGGCAATTTCCTGCTGTTTTCTGAGCATGCAACAGTGGATTATATGAATTTTAATACTTAATAAAATATGTGCATGCATAAAAAGAATGGCTGCCTTCCAATACATACGTGCTTGTGTTTATTTCTGGATATTTCTTAATATAATATAAACTATATTATAGATAAAGAATTTTTAGTGGTTTTACATTTAAATGGGACCTTAATTATTTGGATCAAGAATTATGGTATCCAAACAAAATACCATTATGTTTTCTTGCTTAGATTGATTGATTTTATATTGTTTAACGCCGAGTCCGCAATATTTCAGCCATATTTCGGCGGGTTCTTGCTTAGAAAAAATGATTTCTTTAAATAACTTGTTTGATAATACTTATTCTACAGGTGCAGCTCAAAAATAAAGTTCAGAGTGAGAGTGAGGGACTGTATATGGAGATGACGGAGAGTGGACAGAACCTGAGTGTGGGACAGAGACAGCTGGTGTGTCTGGCTCGAGCCGTCCTCAGACAGAACAAGATCCTGGTGCTGGACGAGGCCACTGCCAATGTGGACCACAAGTAGGGGGTTATACCTTTGTAAAGGAAAAAGTTATTTACTGTAGATCACTAAATTTTTGCTAGACCTTTTCATTAACTCTTTATTAGAAAGATGAAATTTTCATGAAATTTGGTTATTGTCGTATACATGCATAATCTTACAGAATACTAATATATGCAAAAATGATTTTTTCCCCAAGCATATTCTCACATGTAATTATGAAATGATGATATTCTCGCGAATAAAAAGTGATTTACAGTATGTTGCACATATTTAGATGCAGATGCCAGGGGTCCATGTTTTATGCCTTCTTCACAGATTTGTATTGCTTATGGATTTTTTTTTTAGGTCACCTGAGTAAACTCAGGTGACCTATTGCTATCTGTTTTCGTCCGTCGTCGTGCGTCGTTCGTCGTGCGTCGTGTGTTAACATTTGAACATTTTCAGCTTCTTCTCTGCAACCAATTTCCACCAAATTTTGCACAAAGCATCTATGGGTGAAGGGGAACAAAAATTGTGAATTTCATGGTCCCTGCCCCCCTGGGGCCTGTGGGGTGGGGCCAAAACCACTAAAATTAGTGCGATCTTTAAAAATCTTCTTCTTTACTCCTGGACATCAAGCAGTCAGACTGTTAGCATGAATGTAATGACCATTGAGTCCTCTACCAAAATTGTGAAATTCATGGCCTCAGGGTCAGAGGTTGTAGTGCTAGGGCGGGGCTCTATTGATCATATAGTGAAAATGCATTATTTCTTTAAAAATCTTCTTCTCTGCTCCTGGGTATTATATAAACTAATTAAAGACATAATTATGATGAGAAAGAATGCCTTTTGCAAAATTGTGAATTTCATGGCCCCAGGGTCAGGGTTCTAGTGTAAGGGGGGGGGGCTCTATTGATTATATAGAGAAAATGCAGAATTTGTTTGAAAATCTTCTTCTCTGCTCTTGGGTATTCAAAGAATTAACTAAGTATATAGTTATGATGAGCAAGAATGCCTCTTCCAAAATTGTGAATTTTATGGCCCAAGGGTCAGGGGTTCTGGTGTTAGGGTGGGGCTCTATTGCTTATACAGAGAAAATGCAGAAATTGTTTGAAAATCTTCTTCTCTGCTGCTTGGCATTCAACATATTAACTAAGTATATAGTTATGATAAGGAAGAATGCCTCTTCCAAAATTGTGAATTATATGGCCCCAGGGTCAGGGGTTCTGGTGTTAGGATGGGGCTCTATTGATTATATAGTGAAATGGCATTTTTTCTTTAAAAATCTTCTTCTCTGCTCCTGGGTATTAAATAAACTAACTAAAGACATAATTATGATGAGAAAGAATGCCTTTTGTAAAATTGTGAATTTCATGGCCCAAGGGTCAGGGTTCTAGTGTAAGGGGGGGGGCTCTATTGATTATATAGAGAAAATGCAGAATTTGTTTGAAAATCTTCTTCTCTGCTCTTGGGTATTCAAAGAATTAACTAAGTATATAGTTATGATGAGCAAGAATGCCTCTTCCAAAATTGTGAATTTTATGGCCCAAGGGTCAGGGGTTCTGGTGTTAGGGTGGGGCTCTATTGCTTATACAGAGAAAATGCAGAAATTGTTTGAAAATCTTCTTCTCTGCTGCTTGGCATTCAACATATTAACTAAGTATATAGTTATGATAAGGAAGAATGCCTCTTCCAAAATTGTGAATTATATGGCCCCAGGGTCAGGGGTTCTGGTGTTAGGATGGGGCTCTATTGATTATATAGTGAAATGGCATTTTTTCTTTAAAAATCTTCTTCTCTGCTCCTGGGTATTAAATAAACTAACTAAAGACATAATTATGATGAGAAAGAATGCCTTTTGTAAAATTGTGAATTTCATGGCCCAAGGGTCAGGGGTTCTAGTGTAAGGGGGGGGGGCTCTATTGATTATATAGAGAAAATGCAGAATTTGTATGAAAATCTTCTTCTCTGCTTCTGGGTATTCAAAGAATTAACTAAGTATATAGTTATGATGAGCAAGAATACCTCTTCCAAATTTGTGAATTTTATGGCCCCAGGGTCAGGGGTTCTGGTGTTAGGGCGGGGCTCTATTGATTATATAGAGAAAATGCAGAAATTGTTTGAAAATCTTCTTCTCTGCTGCTTGGTATTCAACGAATTAACTAAGTTTATTATAGTTATGATGAGCAAGAATGCTTCTTCCAAAATTGTGAATTTTATGGCCCCAGGGTCAGGGGTTCCGGTGTTAGGGTGGGGCTCTATTGATTATATAGTGAAAGTACATTAGTTCTTTGAAACTCTTCTCTACTCCTGAGTATTAAATAAATTATCAAAAGATATAGTTATGATGAGGAAGAATGCCTCTTCCAAAATTGTGAATTTTTATGGCCCCAGGGTCAGGGGTTCTGGTGTTAGGGTGGGGCTCTATTGATTATATAGAGAAAATACATTATTTCTTTTAAAATCTTCTTCTCTGTTCCTGGGTATTAAATAAACTCAATAAGTACATAGTCATGATGAGGAAGAATGCCTTTGTGAATTTTATGGCCCCAGGGTCAGGGTTTCTATTGTTAGGGCGGGGCTCTATTGGTTATATAGAGAAAATGCAAAAATTGTTTGAAAATCTTCTTCTCTGCTCCTGGGGATTAAGCAGATGAACTACCTATATAGCTATGATGAGCAAGGGCCATTCTTCCTGAATTGTGAATTTCCACACCCCTGGGTCAGGGGTACCATAGAGGGTGGTGGGGGGCTCTACTTATATACTGAAAATGAATTAATTGATTGAAACCTTCTACTTTGTATTAATCAAATATTTTTGATAAGCAAGGGTGCCTTTTCCAAAATTGTGAAATGTGTGGACCAAGGGTCAGGGGTTCATGTATGGTAGTGGCACTATATTGATTATTGCTGAATATTACTGATTAGTCGAAATGCATTTTTTGTTCCCCTACTCTGTCTGTGGGTATTAAGTAACCAAACTAAACATGCTAAGTGTATAGTTATGATGTCTTTTTCAAAATTGTGAATGCCATGGTGTCTAGTTTAAAACATGAACCAATGTCAATCATTGTAAAGTTGTTGCATGATGCTCAGGTGACCTATAAGGCCCATGGGCCTCTTGTTTAGGTCGATCACTGTTTGTAATCTTCATCTTTTTCATTTGTAGCACAGACACCTTAATTCAGGAGACCATTAGAACCCGGTTCATGAAATGTACAGTTTTAACAGTGGCCCACAGAATCCATACCATCATGGACTCAGACAGAGTTATGGTAAACTACTCAACTCTTTATCCATAACATGATTCATAAAGGGAAATCTCTAATAGCTGTCTAAGTTTTTATTGGTGAATCTGAATGCTGAGGCAGCTGAGATTATTTTATATTATCAATGCATTTTTTTAATTCCAGGTTTTGGAACATGGAAAACTTGTTGAATTTGATACGCCTTACAAATTACTTCAGATCAAAGATGGATTTTTCACAAATTTGGTTCAACAAACTGGAAAGGCCCAGGCAAAGCATTTACTGACATTAGCTGAAAAATACCACAAGGAAAGATCATGATAAATGAATTTTTTTGTATATAGTAAATGGAAAAAATATGTATTTGAGTTATTTGTCTGTTATTTAGATAATTCATTGTTCATGTACTTACCATTGTCATAAAACTTCATCAAGTGACCTGTTAATACATAGATAGGTTTGTAGGGTAGACAAAGTGTTCTCTGATCAAAATCTTGAGTCAACCTCTTTTGGTTACCATCAAACTTAGTACAATGGTTTTCTTTAAGAAGTAGATGATCCCTATTGATTTTGAGGTCAAAAGATTAAGGGTAAAACTACTCAAGACATTGAAAATATCATCTGCTCAATATCTTCAGAACCCTTTGCATGGCTGTCATCAATCATAACATTGTTTCCCTACAAGAGGAAATTGAGTCCTCTTTAAACTTTAAGGATACATACCACAAACAAATTTTCTTATCTCCCACACAGAAGAGTTACTCTGGTATTTTTTAAGTATTTCTTTCATTGGAAATATAATTTATAAATTTTAGTTGTGTAAAGTGTTGAAATACACTCTTGAACATATCCACTTTGGAGTAGGAAAACTGAATACATTTTATAAACTTTAAAAAATATGCTGAATTGTAAAGCTGCATTTTTGTACTTTTGCCAAATTATTTGACTTGGCCAAACATTAAGTTGTTTAACTAAACAAATATCACTTCTGCAATTATAAAGGCACCTAATTTAGCAAAGATATCTGAAATTTGGAAGAAAAAACTTGGTGTTATTTATCCTTTTATCCTTAAAATCACAAGCTCAAGGGTCAAAGTGAACATGGGAAAATTTTGATCAATCAATATTTTGACGAGCCTATGTTTGAAGGATATCAAATATGGTACACTGGTCCATCTCAGGGATAGATTTTGAGGTCACAAAGTCAAACTTGAACTGCTTTTCCTCCTACAATATTTATCTGACTTCGGTATAACTTGGCACACAAGTAAACCACACTGAGATTATTCCCTTCTTTTCATTAACATTTGATTGGGATGAATGTTGTTGCCATGATGACTTAAAATGGAAATTTCTGTGAAATAATTTTTAAATACTTCTCCAACAGATTTGAAATGATTTCAATATAATTGAAAAGGCTTTGACAAATTAAAAAAAAATGCATTTGATGTAGAAAATGAATGCACGTTTTTATAATTCACTAAAGACCTCAAATATAAAATGAACATAAGATTATTGCGATGAACTGAATGCATGACAGGAAATGCTGTAAAAGAGTCTCTGTCGCCGATTACCCGATAAATTCACAGCAGGTGAATTTACAAATATTTTTGGGGCTTTATTTATCGTTAACTATTCTGGTTAAAATTTAACTTATTTTTCAGAATGTATAGGCATTCATTTTCTGCAATAAGGAGCAATATGTGGCAATTTTATTCTCTGTAAATACCGTCCACTCTCACTTTGTTTGGTGAGTGACTGTTGTTGCTCTTAAAGGTGTTGGAGTAAAATCTCTAAACATTTGCACACAATCGAAAATTGAAGAAAAATCACAATTATATCTCTATTTCAAAACTGTTAGAATAACTAGACTTAAATGCTTCAAATCCCATTGTTCTTCAAAGGAGGAAAAATAAAACAAACTCCCTTTCCAACCCATTAAAACTTATTTCAGAGGGGGATTGAGGGTCCCTTCCTTCACTTTTTACATTACTTACTTATATTACTTACTTTTAAGTGTAACTCTCTTAACTAACTGTAAAAACTTGAGAGAGGTTCGTGTTTCCTTTGAAAAAATAGGGGGGGGGGTCTAAGATAAATTTAAATCTTTATGGTGTACATTTAATAGCTTCGCAAATTTCGAGAGGGAGGCTCGTACCCCCGACCCTCAACTATAGATCGTGCGTGATATATAATGACGTATTTTAAGTTCTACCTTAACGATTTTGTATTGTGTTATTGGGGTCTTGTTACGGTAAAAATTAAAGTTTTCAAAACTGCATCAATACAATCCGATAAAGATAATTTCTCTCATTCAAAAGTCATCAGCGTTTTTAAGATTTTTGAAAATCAGGTCAAACTTCAAGGTCAAGATAATGGGATTAAAAGTCAGTGCGTACATTTCGAAAAGGCCTTGTCACAGGTACTTCGTATAAGAATGTATTATTTGTATGGAACGATGTATAATAGGGTATTTTTGTATGGGACGATTATTTTCCAGTTTCTCCCGATTTTTCCTGTGGTATATACATAATGAATAAGTGATATATATATCACCAACAAGCCCCGGGGTTGATATTTTATCGGTGAGGTGGAGGTTGGGGGGTCCTATCCACAAGTATCTGTGATCTAGTAATCATTGCTTAAGGACAGAAACGGACAGATATGAAAGAAACTTTTAAATAAATGTGGTAACAAAAAGCAAATTGCAGTTTTTATACATCTTTTAATGTACATTTTTTTGCATTTTTACAACGCACTTTGAAAAATAACGCACTTAGAAATTTTTCTTTCAAAGTACGTTAAATTTGGGGACATGGTTAACGCACTTTGAAAAAAAATATGCACGGATTGGTCAATATCCTAGCACATGCCTGTATTATGTCTATCTTTGCAAAATTGTTGAGGGGGGGGGGGGTAACACCCCCCTTCCCGGGTCCGACGAATTATGTAGGTATAGTGATGATGACATTGAGCATTGATGGACTTTACATTTTTAGAAGGACTAAAATTCAATGCACTAAGGACTTCCTAATACTTTTTACGGCATTCAGAATTTTCCAGTTTTATTTTTTTAAATATTACTTTATAGAAAGCTACACGTATGAGAAATGCATTAAATGGGGTCTAAGTTTGTAGCTAATAAAAGAAAATAATTTCCCCTCATAATATGATGGTCTTTTTATATAGAGTTACTTGATTAGCATGAAATTTTTTTTGTATTGTATTTGATTTCTTAAAGCTACTTTGGCCAAACTATAGTTAGATGGCTATTGTTGTGTAACGGGAGAGGAGAAAATGCAGCGGACCAGACCGGGATTCGAACCCGGGCCTCCTGAAACTCCGGTCAGGTGTTCTCACCCATTCTCAATATAAGGGCACAAATGCCTCTCTGATTTTTAAAAAAATGAAGTTCAAGATAACAATTTTTCTATCAATTACCTTTGAAAGAAAGTATCTGAAGATTTTGTTTCCAGGTTTTTTTTCATCAAATTTTAATACATGGAATAATGACAAGACGGTAAAGTAGAGGGTGATTTTATTCAAAAATGTAGCTTGAAATGTACGTTACTCTTTCTTCAATGTCCAAAAAGATATGTAAAAAAAATGTAGTCATTAAAATCACAATTGGAATATCTCATCTTAACACCAGCACATCCTACCAACTCTGTCAGCAACATATTTTCTCGGCATATGAACGTGCGTTTGATTTTTCCTTTCAAAAAACAAAGGTTACTTGTATAGAAACATTTTTTTAAAAATATATGCTTTAAATTCTTCTCTCTGTTTTGTTTAGAGCGATCAGTCTGGAATCTTGTCATTTTCTATAGATAGTGGAACTTAACATGTACATGTAGTAAAATTCTATTTTGTAGTTACTGTCTTCTTTAATATATATCTATGCCGATTCAGACAACTACGTAAATGTAACATACATTTCAAGATATATTTCTGATTAATAAAAAGCTTAAAATTCATCTAAAAATTCATAGTTTTGTTTTAAGTTTATTCCAAAAAAGATTCTCTATGTAATCACATTGTGTTATATGTCACAATCACCACTATAAAGACACGATTGCCTCAAAATATGAGTAGGTAACGTACATTTCAAGCTTGTAATAATATGTAAATTATAATAAGAAAATATTGCAAAAAAGCAATTATTGACATAAAAATCATTTCAGTGAAGCGTTTTAACGCAGTAATATAAGAAATCATAATGTAACAAACGTGGTTATTTGTCATCAACTACAATGAATGTCACGTCACTTCGGTAACGTTCATTTCACATATTATTGGGGAGTCCCCTCCACCTCAGTTCATTACCATTCTTTTGTGCTGTTTCGCTGAAATTGACACCGGTCGTAGCCTAGTTACTTCTACCTGTGTGCAAGGGTACAGACAAAAAAAAAAAAAAAGAGTTGCTATGATCTAACAAATGCTTGTGTTTGGCCATTGAAACTTAACAAAAATCTTTTCCGAATATATCCATCGACAGTCTTGTTAACAATTTCATTTAGTATGTTGCAACATTGTTTGTCAAAACACAACCATACGTACTTTTCAGCAGATCTGGAAAAATATAACCCAAAATGCAATGATTCAAACAAAACTGAGTATTGTGTGCCTTTCAGTATTTGAAATGTACGTGACCGTCTTGTGTTCTGGGTTTATTTGTTTTGTTTCTTTCTCTTTTTCTTTTTTTTTTGGTTTTGTTTTGTTTTTTTTTTTTTTTACCAATTATAAGCCTATGCATACCTTGTTTTAAATTATCAACAACAATTAAATTAATATTGACGAAAAGTCGCATAATTAAAGTAAACAAACTGCAAAAAGGTTGCTAAAGATGAATTTAAGACACTTAGAAATAAATTTTCTAGCATGTGGTAATAGTCTACCACATTTACGAGGACTGGGGGTGCATTTAGATGGATTTTGGTGGTCACTTGTCAAATGGATTGTAACGATAATTTTGTTTCGCTCGTGTAAACGCAATTCATTGACTAAATTAAAAAAAATGTCAGTAAGAAATGCGCAAAATGTACGTTACCATACGTAACGTACATTTCAAATATAAAAATCAATTCTCTTCCACAAGCGTACGTTAGACACGCAATATATGATACTATTTGAACTTGCATATCATAAGAAATGCATCGTACAGGTTTCATATTCAGAAATATATACCAGGTATCAAAATTATATTACATATAATTGACCTTAATATATTTTTTTACCTTAGCAGAAACGTTTCTTTTCATTAATTTTGGGATTTAGCCGACCTCCAACCTTTGAAACTTTCCTTTGTGTACACATTCGAGTCTGTGAAAGTATGAGAATACATGAAAATTCGTGCGAGATTCACTTAATTCGAATTTCATGGTAACGTACATTTCAGTCACGTACATTTCAAATGATCACTTTTCATGTAAAAAATAATTTTTAATTGTGTTAAGCAAAACGTCTTTGCCAGTTTACAGGATACAAGGGGTTGCTTATTCAGAGTCGTCTCATATTTTCTACTGAATATATATTCCTAATGGAAGAATATAGGTAACGTACATTTCTTTCTTATCTCTACGATTGAAAATGTCTTTCATTTCGTAAACATATTTATAAAAGTTGATCAAATTGTTCTATTTCATGTTACATGATCTAAGTAGGAGTAATTAATCCTTTGAAATTTCAAATTTAGCCCATCAATACATAAAGGAGAACAAAACTATCAGATGTATAATCTTTGTGTTTGCTTGTAATGTGGTTGAAATATAATTAAGCGACAGGGACATTGCACAATAAAAATTATTTATTATCACAAAGAAAATGTATTTATTATTATGAAAAGAAATATATATGATACAAGGTTTAACTTATCAGAAAATTTTTACTTGAGAATCAAAACTATATATTACACAGAGGGGATTCAGCGTAATATTTGCCTCGGCGACAGTAACGTACATTTCAAATAGGCTACTATATTTGAATTTTGAACTCCTTTAATACCCTTTCAGATCGATGATTATATGAATTCTTATTCATTGTTATATGATTATTTATAATGTTGATTTAAAAATTACATCAGTGGTATTTCTTCTAAATGAAAACGAGGCGACATTATTTGAGCCCTTATATTGAGAATGGGTGTCTACCAACTGAGCTATCTGGCCACCGGCGATCGAACCCGGCTAACCGCCACATTCCTCCCTCCTTAAAGGTCTTTGGTCCTCCAAAGACCTCAACCCAGGCTTATCCCTGGCAGGTCTTTCACCTGTCAAATCCTGGTCACGGCACCAAATGTAACGGGAGAGGAGAAAATGCAGCGGACCAGACCGGAATTCGAACCCGGGCCTCCTGAAACTCCGGTAAGGTGCTCTACCAACTGCGCAATCTTGCCACCGGCGATCGAACCCAGCTGACCGCCACAGTTGCTTAGATCTATCAGTGATATGGATCCATAGCCTCTGAAAGTACATCAATGTCATACCTAACCAGTTATGTAAATATATATATTTGGTTCTAGGAAAGATAAAGAGTGGGACTGAGGGACCTGCTACCTCTCTTCACCTCGTTCTCAATGAGGGTAAAATGCATTTATTCACGAAAGTTTTGAGGATTTATTTTTACCTATGATAATGAGCACAACGGGCTTTCATACTTGACAACGAATGGCATACGCACACGCACAAGAGAAAGCCACGAAAACCTTGCATTAATTGAGGTAAGATTATTTGAAAGGATTCCTGCTTTCTATATAGAAAAGAGGGTATAAAAGTGTCCTTTATAATTTTGGCAGAGAATTAGACCAGATACGAAGCGTATCTGGGTACAGTGTTTAACTGTTTAAGGGTGTGTCCCTATTCTCTTGAGAGAAGTGGACAGGCTAGCTTTATGCCTACATGTAGGATGTTGGCGAAAGCTTGTCCACTTCTCTAAAGAGAATAGGGATGTCCCCACTTCTTTATTATGCATGAGTGACAGTCTTTACCATTTTACTGTATGAAATAACCTAATGTTAACTCAGAGTATAGGACATGGGTCCCCGATTGCTCTGGATCTATTAGGGGACAGATCACCCTGAATTAACTGCATAAAATACCAAAAATAACTCAAAGCCTATCGAGCATAACTTCAATTCATGATACATGTAGCATGCTGAAGGGATGGGTTGAGGACATTTCACATTGTTTTTTAAAACCATCATATGACCTGTCAATCTCTTTTTTAAAAGAATTACAACAATAGATTTCTTTAAAATTTTTAGCTCACCTCATCGAAGTGGGGGAGCTTATGTGATACCCTTGGCGTGGGTGTTGGCATCCCAGGTTAAGGTTTCGTCAAAGATCAACCTGTCTAAAAAATTATTTTTACAATAGGGTGCCCCTAAACTACGAGTTGGACGTGAATGGTCTCTGAAAGGCTGTTATTGAAAGCATGACATGTATCAAGAGTCAAGACCCCTATAAAATACGCCATTTGCAATGTACTTTCACTTTGAAGTCTTAACATTTGGACAAAATAAACAGGAAAAAAACTTTCCAGAGGCTATCCAAGTCCATCTTGCCCTTCATTGAGAAACGTATTTTGTTTTTGCAATAATGGTTTTCACTAAGAGCGCGGAATTAATTTGGTGTATTTTCTGAAAATATATGCATTTTTAAAAAGAATTTTTCACAATTGATATTTTTCGGATTTCCAAGTATTTTTTTTTTTATCAAGTGATACTTTCTTTCTGTTAATCAATGATTAATTTATAAACTGTAAAAGTTTTAACTTTATAAATCACACAGTATTGAAGCTAATGTAAAAAGAAATTTTTGGACATGGTGTCCTTTGACGAACCCTTAAGGTTTTTGGAGCAGTTCTCTTTTTAAGTTTTTCTATGCCCTAAATTGATCAGACATGCATGGAATATGCTTCTAATGTGTTTTATTGTACCAGATAAGATTTCAGACGCTGCAAGTTCAGCAAAGGCATGACCAGGTTAATGTTTTTCATTTTTGTATAGTTTTTGGTGTAGGTCTTATTTACAAATATTTCTATTTCTATTTTTTTTCTCTGTGATATCTCTTTGAAAGTTATTGATTTTTTATCATTCGATCGAAATATAAATTAGGCAGGTCGATAGATATGAAGCTAAGGAGGCCTATTGTGCATGCACATCGCGTGCGCATCTGTCTCTGTGTCTGACGCTAAGGAGGCCAAATACGCATGTAATTCTCATGCAGCTGCCTTTGTGTTTGACGTCAGTGGCGAGGGCTATTGAAATTGGCATGGTAGTCCTCGTGTAATTTAAATATATATGTCTGGATTTTTAAAATCTAAATCTACAATTGAAATTGAAATTGGCATGGTAGTCCTCGTGTAATTTAAATATATGTCTAGATTTTTAAAATCTAAATCTACAATTTTATTTCATAATGAAATGGAAATATAAGGAATCACTGTGTAGTTAGTATAGTATGCCAGGGACATCAACGATAGTGAGAAACATGGGATAATTTATGCATAACGGGCCTCAACTATTATGCAAATTATACCATGTTTCCCACTATCGTTGATGCCCTGGCATACTATACTAACTACTAGTATACAGTGATTCCTTAAGTAACTACTATGAGCCCTCTGATGACCAAACTTGCATGGATGATACGTCTAAGGATGAATGCCCACTACCAAACTTGCTTCGGATGCTGGATCTGACCTACATTTTCCAGATAAGTGAAAAGTTTAATGTTTTTTAACATTCACATTAACATGTGAAGGTCCCATTTCCAAGTAATTATGAGCTCTATGATGACCAAACTTGCATGGATAATACAATTAAGGATGCACACTACCAGGCTTGCTTCTGATGCTGGATATATGCCCTATTTTGAGCAAACATGCATGGATAATACATCTAAGATGCACACTAATGGACTTGCTTCAGATGCTGGATCCAACAAACATGTTCCAGATAATGGACCAGGTAAAAGTTATGGGTGCAGGTCTACCATCAAGAAACTATAAGGTCTATATTAACCAAACTTGCAGAAATGATGCATCAAGGGATGAACACTCTCAACTTGTTCAGATGCTGGATTACATCTTCATTATGAGCGATTATTTGAAGTTTTTCAGATCAAAATTGCATAAAATATTTGCATTTTGGGATGTAAAAATTTTAATGTTTGTTAACTTTGGGACTTTACCTTACTTAAAGACAACATTGGATGAGATGAACTCTATAATCTCAGCTCTACTCACCTATTTTTAGCTCACCTGAGCCCAAAGGCTCAAGTGAGCTTTTCTGATCACAATTTGTCCGTTGTTTGTCGTCGTCGTTGTCGTCGTTGTTGTCGTCGTTGTCGTTGTAAACTTTTCACATTTTCATCTTCTTCTCAAGAACCACTGGGCCAATTTCAACCAAACTTGCTACAAAGTAAGGGGGATTCAAGTTTGTTCAAATGAAGGGCCACGCCCTTTTCCAAGGGGAGATAATCATGAATTAGAGAAAAAATTATGGCATTTTAAAAAAATGTTCTTCTCAAGAACCACTGGGCCAGGAATGATGAAACTCAAGTGAAATCATCCTCAGGTAGTGTAGATTCAAGTTTGTTCAAATCATGACCCCGGGGGGTAGGGTGGGGCCAAAATGGCCGATCAAAATTTTACATAGGAATATATAGGAAAAATCTTTAAAAATCTTCTTCTCAAGAACCACTGGGCCAGGAAAGATGATACTCATGTGGAATCATCCTCAGGTAGTATAGATTCAAATTTGTTCAAATCATGACCCCCGGGGGTAGGGTGGGGCCAAAATGGCCGATCAAAGTTTTATATAGGAATATATAGGAAAAATATTTAAAAATCTTCTTCTCAAGAACCACTGGTCCAGGAAAGATGAAACTCCTGTGGAATCATCTTCAGGTAGTGTAGATTCAAGTTTGTTCAAATCATGACCCCCGGGGGTAGGGTGGGGCCAAAATGGCCGATCAAAGTTTTACATAGGAATATATAGAAAAAATCTTTAAAAATTTTCTTCTCAAGAACCACTGGGCCATTATAGATGATACTCATGTGGAATCATCCTCAGGTAGTGTAGATTCAAGTTTGTTCAAATCATGACCCCCGGGGGTAGGATGGGGCCAAAATGGCCGATCAAAGTTTTACATAGGAATATATAGGAAAAATTTTCTTCTCAAGAACCATCGAGACAGGAAAGATGAAACTCCTGTGGAATCATCCCCAGGTAGTGTAGATTCAAATTTGTTCAAATCATGGTAGGGTGGGGCCAAATGGCCGATAAAAGTTTTATATAGGTCATAATACATTGAGTATCACCACAGGCACTTGAGGGCTGGACCCCCTTTTTTTCACATCACCTTTACTATTGAAAATGTTTATTGAAAGATTGGTTGGACCCCCACTTCTTAAAGTGATATCAAGGAAATGTAGTATTGTATCACTATGCCAAAAAAAATTGCCCCCCCCCCCCCCCACACACACCTCGAAATAGGAATTTGTTCAAAATCCCTACCTTCTTTTTTGCTTGTCAACTTTTACAGGTAAGTTAATTTTTTCTTGCCCCCTTTGAAAAAGGTCGCACGTAGCATCGTTTTAACCCCCCCGCCCCCCCCCCCCATCGGCCCCCTGTTGCTACGCGCCTGTTGTAGCAGATGTTTTACCACAAAGATCAATACGATGATTAATAACACATTTTATTTTTGTTTAATAAGTTTGATTTTGTTAAGTCTTTGCACAGATTTCACAGGGAAACCGCGCGTACTTTCAACTTCTACATGAAAAAATACATTTGAAAAAAAACTGAGAAACTTAATTCTAATTACACTTTATAATATTTATCTAATTTCTTAAACAACAGATCTATGTTAAGCTGAACATAAAAGACGGTTCCAATTTAAATTTATATACCAGGATCTTAACAATTAAAACAGAGCAATACGATTGATATACATTCATGGAATAAATAGGCAAATCTTTTAAAATCTTCTTTTCAAGTACTTCAAAGCCATGTTTAGTGATATTTATAGGGAATCATCCTCAGGTAGTGTAGATTCTAGTTTGTTCAAATCATGACCCCCTGGGGAGTTAAAATTCAAGCCACCCCCCCCCCCCCCCCCCCCCCGCAGTAAACTTTCAGTTCTGATCTGATATGTGCTTTTTCCTAGCCAATTGCTCAGGTGAGCGATGTGGCCCCTGGGCCTCTTGTTATTTGTGGTAATTTGATTTTCAGATTGTGATCATCATGAGCAGGTGACATCCATTTTGCAGATATGGCAGAGGGAAACGATGTGGAAGATCCAGATATTGTGTATGCTCAACATCTCATTGAATGTGAGCTTTGCTCCAACACAGTGAGCCTACAATGTAGCGTTTGTAAAGTCAATCTCTGTGGCGAGTGTGTAGGTGCTCATATAAATGCCAAATCCTCACAGGAACATAATATTGTGTCTTATAAGCTGAGGGCATCCATGCCAATTCTGCCACCTTGTGCTAGTCATAAAAATGAAAAGTGTAATTTGTTTTGTACAAAATGTCAGATTCCCATTTGTGTGAACTGCATAACACTTAATCACAAAGCCCACCCAGCTATAAAACTGGAAGATAGATGCAAACAAAAAAGCCTTGAATTAGTAAAAGAAAGTGAATCTCTGGAAAACAATGTTTGTAAAAATCTGGAGGATAATATTGCTAAAATGCAAAAACAGCTGGAAGAAGTTCGAGTAAAATACGAAAAAATGCAAACTGAGGTCACTGAGCATGGAAGGCAATGGCACGCTGAAATAGACAGGACAGTGCAAAAGTTCTCTGAAGAAATAAAGAGTATGGAAGATCGAGACATTACGCTCTTAAAGAAACAAATAGAAGAAAGCAAAGCTCTCCTTAGGGCTCTCAGTATTCACTGTAAAGAAGTGAAGAAGTTTGCCAATTCTTTTAATTTTAAAGATATTCTTAATTATCAATTAAGAAAGGAAACATCACATCGTTTTAAATTTTTTTCAACCATGCCCTCATTTACCTCCACAAAAATTGGAGCGAATAAAATGTATGAAACTTTTGGCAAACTTTTATCCCAAATACCACAAGAAGTAAAATCATTTGCTTCAGAACAGGACACTGTCCGCAAATTATGCAGTAGATCAACCATCTGTAGGTCTTTGGAAACCAGAGTTGATACAATTTGCAATCTTGTGTGCATTGATGACAATACTGTCTGGCTAAATGGTGAAAACAATGCAATAATATGCTTCAAGGATACTAGTGTTGAATTTGAAAGACATACAACAGTATCGGGATACAAACCCACTAATTTGGCCATTACCAGACAAGGAGATTTGGTATATGCCGTCTGCCATTCACTGCATAGCCATGCTTACATAATTACCAATGGCAAACTCAAAGAACTGATCACTTTTGATGACTGGAGACCTATTGGAATTTGTTGCACAGCAGAGGATGAATTTCTGGTCTCCCTGGAAAGCAAGGATGAAACCCAGGTCAAAATTGCTCGCTTCTCTGATTCGGAAATAATTCAAGAAATTCAGTACGATGACCATCATCAACCTCTCTACCAGGCTGGGAAATATTACATCCTGGTGGAAGAAAACAAAAATCTGGATGTCTCTGCATCAGATCCAAACAAAAATGAAGTGGTTGTCACCGACAAAAATGGAACTCTGCGATGGAGATATAAAGGAAATCTGCAACCTGGAAAATTCTCGTCTTTTTCTCCTAGTTTTATATGCTCGAATAGCTATTGCCAACTTTTAGTAATGGACACAGACAATGAATGTGTTCATCTGCTAGATATGGATGGAATTTTCATAACTTACATTACGCATCCAAACATCCAGGGTATTGGTGCCATGAGTTTGGACAGAAGTGGGAGATTATGGATAGCCAATTACAAAGGGGGACAAATTAATGTTTTCAAATATATACAATAAATTTAACAATGTACTGCAACTTTTCAGCTTGATCAGAGATACCAGTAAATGAACTGTATTTATGTTTTTCTTTATATCATCCTCTTTGTTTCACTTGAGAAGAAAACTTAAAAAAAAAATTTTGTGGGCCAGAACATCACCCTCCACCCCTTTTCAACAAGATACAAGTTCTACAAATGCAAAGCAGGTTAAGTTCAATTTTGTTCATTGGAATTCCTGATGGAAAATGAAATTTTCATCATTTACTAGAAAAATTCAAAAGGTGACCTACAAAAGCAGGTCATCTGGGTGACCTCCAGGCTCCTTAATGAAATGAATTAGAGTCTTAACATTGCATTAATTGTTTCCCCGATTGCTATATGTACAGTATATAGAATTGCCAGGCAAACTTATGACTTAAAACTTTCATTTCTAAGCCTACTTTCAGAACCAAATCTTACATGGACACCTTACTACTGTAAATGTATTATATTTGGCATGTACGATATTTGGCGGAAATTCAATTTTCAACAAGTTAGCGTAGATTTGATTTAGCGCTGTCTGAATTTGCTAGTTATAAAAGTTAATATACCGGTACAAAACATTTAGCGTTGTACTTGAATTAGCAGACTCTGCTTTCCGCTAAAATCGCTAAATAGAATACACCACTAAATGTAATATGTTTACAGTATCACATAAGCTTTCCTGATCTCTGACCAGTAGAGCTAAAAATGAAACTATGAATAAAAAGCAACAAGTAATCAATTCATTGTTATTTCTTTATTACAGTATACTCTTAATAACTGCATAAAGGGTGACTATTTACATATAAATACTAGGTCAATCAGCTATAACAATTCACAACAAGTCATTCTGAACACGAGTCATGACTACAAAAGTTCTTATCCTATACACAGAGTATGTTCCAACTGCATCCAGTGATAGGATGAGCAGCACATCAGTACTGTGAACAACGATAAATTGTCTCAAGTCCTGTGAACTACAACACGGAAGTGTTAAACATAGATTTCCGAACTTATTTTTCTCCTTTCTATGATATTACAAAAAAAAAATACTATTACATTTACATTAAATTAGGATTGTAGAGAAAAAGCAATATCTGATGAATCATAAACTGTATAACAGTAATACTGCTGCTTGATTAATGTAATCTTTAAGTTGGCATTTCTGTAGAGCTATAAAACATGGAGTGACTATGACATTCCTAGAAAACAATGCTCCTGTGCTATTTCTTGTACATGTTCTATTTACATTCTTTAAAGTAACAGTTACAAGCATCTGCCTATAGCACACTTTTCCACTGCAATACCCGACATCCACTGCATGAAATACAGAGGACAGAAATTTTTGCAACGATTGAATCACAGCAAGTTTGCTATAAAAATTGAAATAAATTACAAAACCTTTATAAAATGGTGTAACTATCAAAGCACTTGTATACATAAACAATTTGAATGAATAAAAAAAAAATCAGGGTTTTTAAACGATGGAGACAAAATTTGGCACAATTATAACCAAATACACATACAACTGTTGGTTCCCTGTCAAGAAAAATGTCAGTTTATGTATATAAATAAAAGAAAATATTTAATTGTCAGAAAATTTCTTTCTTATAGTTATAAATAGCACTTCAAATCATAGTTCACTTGAAATGTTAACCGTTAATATTCAAGATCAAGAAACATTTACTAGTATCATTGAATTTTGCTATCAACCAAATCTTCATAAAAGAAAACAATCTTGGAATAAATAATTATACAACCAATCGATCCCATTCAGTTATCACACATAACAATCATAATAATCTGTAACACATAATCCCAGAGGCTTGGGATTGGTCAAAATAACAATCTAAGTAACATATAGCAAAATAACAATAAATTACACCTTGTACAGCCTTCGTAACATCTCACGAATAAACAACATTATGGATGTATAGTGTCTTAAGTAAATTCTATATGGCATTTAGGAGACACCTCAAATTGTATAACATCGCACAAAATATGAAAATGCTTGTGAATACTCAATGATGTCTTGTCTCTGTTATATGGCCCTGTATGGTAAATACATTATATCACTTTTTTAATTCATTGTGAATCTGACCACATTATAAAATGTGATGGGAAATCAGCAGAATTCAGATCACAGCACTGCCTATGAACCACCAAAACATGACCTTTCTACACCACTGCACTTAGCTGTCAAATTCTAGCCGTTTCTTGTTGCCCCCACGTGGTTTAATTTTCTCAGATATCTGCCACAAGCTTTCCTCACTGAGATAATCGTCGAAGTCATTGAAACAGTTTATCAGCTTCTCATTCCTCTTTATTTGGTAGTTGCTACAAATTGAAGAAATCAATAAACATGAATTCAAAAGTATTTAAACAATTTTCAATCTAAAAAATCAGACATTTTGGATCTGTACCCTCTTACACAATGTAAGTGTATATGGCTGGATCTAAGACGTCTGAATTTAATTAGATTATTCATTGGCAAATTTTAAAATAGATGTTTAAAATTGTTTTGTTGGTTAAATTATCAAACAAATGCACCTTTAGAATGGTCAAATGAATATATAGTACCATTATCATTGTATTATTACTACAGTATTGTAATCAATACATGTGCTTGACAATGAATTTCAAATTGAAAATCTTTGAACCTACCATTTCTTAAACCTTCTCATATTGTCGAGGATGTTAAACTGTTGCCATCTTTTGGCAAAGTTAATGCTTCCATCGGGCAGCAAGTCTTGGTTTCCAATGTTGATAAAAGTCAAGTCTTGTAGAATAAGACCACTGCAAGAGGCGAAACAAATCACAATCCATAAATGTGTCTAGTTCACATACTTATGACAAAGTGAGAAATATATACCGGTATATATCTACTGTAAACACACAATTATTCTAAGGCCAGTGTAGTATCAATATTCTTATAAAATCTCATTGAAATCAAATAATATCTTGCTATTTTGTACACAAAGTCCAGACTTACATGTAAGGTATACAGGGTGGTTCAGTTTCAGCCAGTGCCTGTCGATAAGCTCTGAAGGACCCTGAACTGTCAATCAACTGACAGAATTCTTTTAATGCCTGGAATTAAAAAAGAGTAAAACATCAGCACCTGTCACTAAGTCAAAGAGGAAAAAATTGTCTGTTCTAGTATGATGTTCAAGAACTGGATCAATATACGAACCTCTAAGTTTTGCCTTGGCCACTCAAGTCGCCTGATTGGAGCGGAGTCCACTGCCGACAGAATGGCAAGGTAAGAGTTGAAGTTGTTTAACTTCCTTAAATGCTGAAGTGTAGAACACTTATGCATATAACTAGAGATCAAGAGTTTGTGAGAGGGAAGTTCAGGGAACATCCATTGCTATCACAGGTAATCAGAATAATCAGACTTCTATAAAAGACATCTACTATTGTAAAGAATGAGAGACTGTCATCTTACCTTCATGATTTTGATGAACTTGAAGAAATACTTTTCTCTGTCTTTGGCTTCATCGTGTGTCAGAATCTGGGTCCGGCACCTAAGATTCAAATTAATAATAATATATACTGCCTTTGCTTATAGAATTGCACCTAAGATACAAATAAGAGAATCATATATACTGCCCCTGTTTTTAGTACTGACTTTCTTCAAATGAAGTTTCATAAACACTAGAATCTCTTATTAAGTACATGTATACTGATGATAAAAGTCCATACCAATAAGACATTTTGTTGAAGTGTTCTGTGAACTCTGTAAGATTAGGACTCAGCTCTTCAGACTGTTCTCTGGCCCAAAGTGAGACTTCATGAATCTGACAAAACATCTATTATGTTAGTCCAGACAAGAAGGGAAATAATTTTTTAAGAAACTTCAATTGCATAATTTTGAATATGTGAGCTTTTTCAAAATATAATTTGCCAGTTGAAAATATATTACTATTTATCTGTTTTTCATGATCAATCATTTGAACATGCATTTATAATACCTCTATTTTTTGGAAGAGCTCTGCATCTAAGAGGGTCATTTGTTCTGCTATGTCATGTGACTTGTAAAACAGAAAATCTGATGGACTGAAAAGAAAAATGGCATAGAAAAAATCAAGCCAATGAAATCAAACATCCTAGGAAGAGACGAATAATTCTGTTAAAAATGTCATTCGTTATATCTTGGGAATTCATTTTGAAGCTACAGTGAATGAAAATCACTTTACATTTTTTTGCAAGCCTGAACTCAACATAAATAGATATTTACTGTATTTAATATTGTAATGCTGTAAACAAACCTGGACTTGAGTGTGATAGAGGAAGTAAAAGTCATGGAGGAGAACGGATCGGGGGCCGTCTTCTTGCTCTCACACTTCTCGATCACCTTCTTCCTCAGTACTTTGGCCAGCATCAGATCCCCCTGACAAAGGAGCTCAAACACCAAACTCATCATCTTCTCTGTGGTGGCCTGGTTCATCTCTTTTTGGCTGAAACAAAAGAGAAGAAATATTGATATTTCTTTCTTCCATCAACTTCCATGCATTGAAACTTGGTTGATATTTCATGTTTTCCCATGATTCCTCCAAATACAGTGAAAACTTATCATATAGAAGTCCCTTTGATTACAAACCTTAGTTCATCAATGACCCTGATTAGAAGTGAGAAGGTGTTCCTTGCCACTTTCTTCTTTTTCTCACTGGCGTGGTGGAATTTGTGGAAGCGGTACAGCAGTTTGTCAATGAGATCGTGAGGTGAGATGAAGGTTCTGTAGGTCGTCAGGAAAGCCTCTTGATACATGAACTCTACAACAGGCAAATTTATATGTGCATTACTCAAAGATTTAGACTGAAACCATGCACTAATCCATATTCTTGGGTTTCAATTTTTCATTCTAGTGAAAAGTAGACAATAATGTCAAATGATAGCTGAGGGAATAAATTTATTGTGCTGATGAATTTTCTGTTTTTGTGTCAAATCTTTACAAGCCCTAAGGATTCC
>NW_026928790.1:5000-35398 GCF_032062105.1 Saccostrea cuccullata | reverse complement strand
ATAATTAATTGACCTATTTTCTCCTCGTTATGGTAATGACAATGCGTTGCGGTAGTGACAGTGCGTTCCAGTAAATAGTTTAATGAACATTTTATAATTTTTCTATAAATTATATTTTCATTAAAATTTATTTAAAACGATGGTTTGAGCAAAATTAATTTTTAAACAGGTAATTTATCAGCATTTGAAAACAATTGTTCAAAACACTGTTTTTTTTAGATGTAGGTTAGTTGCCTACCTCCAAGGACTGGCCCCATATAGGAGTTATTTGAACAGGCTTTTATGCATAAAACACTAAAATAGTGTTGTAAAATCCATGCACAAGACAATCTAAAGATGATTTGTCTTTACCTAACACTGATTTCATTACCGAAACGATTTGATTCAAGGGATTTGTTTGGTAATGACAGTTTCGGTTATGACATTTTGAAATGTTAAACAGAATATAGAGGGCGCTACTAGCATAAAGGGTTAAAAATGTACAACACAATATTCAAAACCAATCTATTTTTTTTAAACAATTGCATTTTTCCTAGGTGATCGTACTTTTTTTTAGAAGATTCGGAATGAATTAAAATACCAAAGTAAGACCATTTCAAGAATATCTGCTTACTTACCCACAGGAGAGCGTTATGCCTTTTGTCAAAGATAGCGGTTTCTGAAACTTTTAATCACGTGGCTTCTTCTTTTGGATTATCTTTCTTGTCTCTTATATTTTGCAGTTTTATCTCACCGTTTCGGTAATGACAATAATATCAGGGCCCCGTTTTAAAACAAAAAATTTTTTAAAAAAAGAATTTAGTAACCCGTATCTTTTTAAAATCAACAATGAATATTTTATTAACCTTAGTAATCTCGACAGGTTAAATTTTGAAAAAAAATTCAGTTTTCACAACGAATTCAATTTAAAAATTCGATTTTGTTGTTTGGGACATGGCATTTCAAAGAAGTCCATACTTTAAATAATTTTTTTAGAATAATATTACTTTCAGGGGTGTCCTTGTGGTGTGTATAATTTATTATCCCCTTCTACAATTTTTAGATTTATTTTTAAAATTTCATAAACCAGTTTTGCTAACAATACAAAATAAGGCCCATTTGGGTCTATTTAAATAATAGGTAAATGTTTATCAAAAATCCTTACGCTAATGAATTTTCTTTGACTTATGAATTTTTAAAGTCATTACTGTAATGTTTATTTTATTATATAGATAAAACTTCGTTTTTTTTTTTGTTGTTTATTTACATTTTATTGTTAAAAGCGGTTGAAGAAAAACATATTTTTGCAGTAACTTTAAAATGGCGATATGGGTTTAACATCCGCCTTGAACAATCACATAACCCGGAATTGCTTTTTAGAAAAACCCCGGTAAAATAAAAATTAGAAAGATAATAAATTTAATTAATTTTATCACTTTTTACTTTATTGTTTCATAAATTTCAAAATTAATTTTAAAAAAAAATATGGCCCTATAAAAATTTTATTTTTAAAAAAAAAACATATTTTAAATATATAAATAAAATTTTGTCAAAATATGCAAACAAATAAAGAACAAGTCGATTTGGAAAAAGATCGCATTTTCCAGTTTTTTTCTTTTGCCTTTCCGCCCGGCATTTCCTGCCGGTCTTTTAGACCGGCGCATTCGGCGTACGCCGGCAAACCTTCCCCGGTCAAATGAAAAACAAGCCGGGTTACAAAAGGTCAAGCGGGTTTGGCGTACCCCGGTATACAAAAAAACCACAATTTCAAAAAAAATTTAAAAAAAAGTTTTTTTTTAAAAATTTTTTTTTGGAATTTTTTTTGTTAATTTCATTAAAATTATAGCTATGTAAAATATCAAAATTATTAAAAAAATCTTACCGGAACGTTTTTAGATTACGCGAGATCTCGGAGAACTTAGAGTCTGTTCATCTGCCCTTGTGAACATTTAAAGGGAGGACAAAACAGTATCCGAAATGATATCTTTTGAAAAACCCCCCGTAACGCAAACGTTCAGGGATCAAATTTAAAGCATTTCAGAGAGGGTAAATACAACATTTTATTTCTTTTAATTTTAAATTTTCTTTGTCAGTTAGTCATTCAGTCATCCAGGGGCTTTGGGGCCTGCTGGCTGCTTTATTGTTTCAAAATATTTATTCCAATTTTATTTTATATAAAAAATTTCCATTTTTTACCTTTTTAAAAAAAAAATGGAAAATTTTAAAATTTTAGCTTTAAAATTTATAAAAGAGTTTGTTCAGGAAAAATTTAATATTTTATTTAATTACATTCTACACATTTAACAAAATATTAGCCCGAAACAATGACTGGGGATTTTTAAAATATGAGAAAAGAATTTTTTGAGAATTATAAAAAATAAAATTTATCATGTTTTGCTATTTTTACATAACCATTTTTATGAAAAAATTCGTGGTTAAATCAAACCCCCCATTTTAGAACAAAAAAATTTCTCCCTCAAAGTTTGGTTTGGGGGGGAAAAATTGGTTATTACCGAATAAAGTTTTTTCATTTTTTCTTGGAAATTTAAAATTTCTGGGTTAATTCTGATTTAAAACCTTTAAAATGTTTGGCTTTAAGTATTCATTTTTTTTTAAAAACCCCCACAGGAGAAAATCCCCAGGACTTAAATTTAAAAGTATGGGCCAAAACAGTCGCCGGGAAAAAATCAGTTCCTTGCCAATATTCGAAAATAAAAATTGTCCTAGTGTGTCAATGTGCGGGGGGGGGTGGTGGGGGTGGGGGGGTGTCTATTTTGTTTAAAAAACAGGAGAAATATGGTGAACCCGGAGAATTTGTTATCCAAGATGCAAGAATGCATTACGAAATTTTGCCCCTTTAAAACGGGCAATTTTTTTTTGTCCAAGCCTTCCATTGTTTTTAAAGGGCATTTCACGAACCCGTCTTTTGAAAACTTTTCATTTTCCATAATGATTTTTTTATTTTTAGTTTATAATTTTTTTTTTATAAAAAAAATTGTTATGGGGGAAAGTGAAAGTGTCTAAAAATAATTGGGCAATTTTTGCAATCTCGATTTGATTATCTACTATATGTTAAATAAACAGAACAAATTTATACGTCATAAAATCATAACATCATTTTCCCATACTTTTTATTTATCAAAATTAAGGAAGAGTTTAAAAAGATTATAAAAAAATATATTAAAATTATTCAAGTTATTTAAAACAAAATACTACAAAATATTCAAAATTTATCACCCCGGTTATGCCTACTAGGCGTCAGGCGTATTATAAATTTTTAATTGTTTATCCGAAACAAAATCATACCCCGAGGTAGATTTTTTGCAAGCGATTTAATTGGAAATATTTATTTTTCGGGGAAAAATATTTTACTACAAAATAAGCAATATTTATTTTTTACTTTTAAAACAATTATTCCAGGGTTTTTACCGTTTCAACGTGTCCGTGTATTTTTTTTTTTATTGAAACTATCAGTTTTTAAATTTTCACAAAGGGGTGAAAATCTTTTCGCGCCAAATTAGAAGCCCCTTTTCTTGGATTGTTCTTTTGTATAAATGGGGCAATTCCTAATTAAAAAAGTTTTTTATTTAAACCCATTTCTTATTTTCGAAATTTCTGTCTACAAATTTTATCTTTTTCCTTAAAAAAACAAAATCTATTATGAAAAAACATGCAAAAAAAAAAAATATTTCTCAAATTTGTTTCCCCTCTTTGGTTTATTCCAATTTTAAGGCAGCCCAATCACCACAAAGATGAAGTAAACCAATTAGAAGATTTAAAAAGAAATTTACCTTAAAATTATTTCTTTTCCTAAAGGCCTAAATGTTGGTTTTATATTTGTTCTAAAAAAATTAATCCCATTTACTCCCCACCTTTTAAAAAAAAAAATAAATAAAAAAATACTATTTTATTATTAAAAAATTTTTTCCACAAAAAAACTTTTGAATTTTTATTTATTCCATTTCAAAATTTTCAAAGTGATTTGAAAAAATTTTCAAAAGGGGTTTTAAATTTAAATTTTGTTTAGGGAAAATTTTTACCGAAAAGTTGATCATTCGGGTTTTTGGTCCGTGGGGGGGGGGGATGGGTTAAAAGGTCATCAACCCCTTTTTGAAAAGGGATAATGGGGCGGTCCTTCCCCGATAAACCGAGGCCCCGGCACACAGGTGGGACAAAAACCCCTTGTAAATCCCCTGGTGCCAAAAGGCCCAAATTTTGAGCCCTTCACCGGCAATGGGACGTCTCCATTCGGGAAATTTCGGAGAGGGACGTTAAACAATACAATAATCAATCAAGGGGTTTTTTTAGAGGTGAAAAAAACTCGAATGTATAATCATGGGATTTTAAAAATTTTTAACTTTTCCCTTTCATAGAAAAACATTAAAGCCCCTTTATAATATATATTTTAGAAATATATTACATTAATAAATGGTTAATAATATATGCTTTTTTTTCAAAGTTTGTAAAGGGGGGGGGGGTTCATGGCGAAAATTAACAAACATTTGTGGTCTTTTCCCAAAAGGGCCCGGGAGGGGGACCAGGAGTTGGATTAAAAAACCCAATACATTAACCATTTTTAAAACTCTTCAAATAAAAAGGGCATCTTTTTACAATTTAAAAATTAAATTTTTTTCAATTCTAAATAAAAAAAAAAATTCAAACACAAGAAAATTGCTAAAAGGTTTATCATTTTTAAGATTTGATTGATTATAAGTCAGGAAGCTTTTTAAAAAGCTGTTATACTTCTTAGTGCAGATCACGTTAGGTTAATTATATTTTGTCTTATGGTCAAAACAAAAAAAAAACCATAACAAACTGAGTAGGATTTAAAGATTGGTTTAAAAAAAACAAAGGTACAAGGTCTTATTTTCAAAAAAGAAGCGAATCAAAACGTTGCCCCCCGCTTTGGGTGTTTTTTATGAAATATTTTTATATATTGTTAAATTTAAAACCCCCCTTTCATATCAATGTTATCACCAAAATAGATTTTTTATGAAAATTATGTCAATCGTAAAGGTAAGGTCAAAGGGTCAGAAATCAAATCTTGACGGGAGTACAAATAAAAGGGAAAACCCCATTTCTTTATTCAAAAATTAAAAGGAAAAACAAAACATTTCAAAATTTAGGTGTTAGTTAAAACCCACTTTAAAAGCTACGAAATAAAACATTGCATGTGAAGATAAAATATGGGGAAAAAATTTTGGGGATCCCCGGATTATGTAAAAATATTAAACCTTTTTTTTTTGTTTTCATTTACTTAACTTCCCTACCATGATCCACCTTTCAATATTTTTAAAGGGTGGGTTATGGGGGAAAAAAAATTTTTAATGGGGGCCCTTATTTCATATCTAAATTTAATATAGGTATCAACTAGACTTTTTGTTGAAGTTACTGTAGTAAATGCAAAACCTTTATTTTTTCATTTAAATTAATTTTTTCTTAAATGGGATTTTAATTTCAAAGTTTTTTAAAAATTTTAAAATATTATAGAGCTGCATCAACTTTTTTAAATTTAAAAATAATTTTAACCGGTTTTTAAAAAACATTCAAATTTATTTTAATCAAACCTTTGTAGTAAACTGATACAGTATAGATGCTGGGGGGAGCTAGCTAGTGAATGGCATCAACGCTTTTACCTTGATCTTTCCTTTGAATCATAAAATTTTTCTACAAATAAATTGTTGCTTGTTCCTTCTGGATAACCCAAAAACAAAATTTGATAGATTTTTTATCATTTAAATTTTTGCCCAACGGAAATGAATATCGCAAGTTAACTTTGAGTTTGAGTCAAAATTTGTTTTATTTTATTCATATTTTGGTAGACAATGAAAAAAAATTGACACTCAGTGGAACAGGTGGAAACCAACATTTTTGTATCTCTCTCTCTCTCTCTTTTTTAAAAGTATGTAAATGCACAATTCTGTCATACTATAAAGATAATGTAATTTAACATTCAAATATTCTTTGAATCATGGAAGAAAAAATCAACAACAATTGAATCATGTACATGTAACTTTCAGTATAGTTTTAAACTAAAATATTAAATCCCAGGTCTCTATGTACTATGTGTAAGAATTAGTACAGCTTCACAGAAACATGATATCTACAGATACATGTTCATACATGGACAGTTTGAGGTACAAATATATGTATCAATGTACTTCATAGAATATTTATAAAGATGATGTTATATTTTATTCAGACATTTCTATGCATGATTGTTTCAGCTTAACTGAACTGATAAAAAATATTCATTATACTCATTATAAATATTCTACACAACAGGTTTTCTGATTGGTTCTAGGTTATAAAACATCATATTATACTTTCATGTAAATTACTTGAATCTGATTGTGAAAAATTTGAAAAAAAACACTACTACCCGCTGAATAATGAAGCCACGCCCTCCTGCATAGGAACAGTCAACATTGCTTGACAACGAGTGGATTAAAAAAAAAACCAGGGGGAAAGCGCGCCCGGTTCACTGTGATATGTATTTGTATAAAACATTCAGTATAATATAATGAATATTGAGAGTTGAGGTAACTTTAAAAAAATTTACCCCTGGGAAAAAGCAACCTGGCTGCTCCTGGTTGACATTGTTTTCTTGGGGTGAAAATTTTCAATTTTACATTCAACTACATGCAATATTTATATAATATTTCACGGTCTCGGAGCTTTTATATATTCCACCTCTTCGGAACATCTAGACTGGTGTATTTCACGTTCGCTGAACGAAAACGAAAATAGTAGTAGACGTAGTAGACGTAAATACCCTGGTTTAGTCACAAAATTTGTGTAACTTTACGTAAAAAAATGAAAGTGAATTTGAGAGCGGTGCCGAATTTAAAGTTTATGTTTATTTCAAAGGTTTTGCTTGTTTCGGTATAATAAACAATTTATTCATAATTTTGGGGAAACATGAAGATTTATTCAGCCAAGAAGTGTCATATTCATATGAGTTCATAATATGACTTTTCTTGGCTGAATAAGTTTTCATATTTCCCACATCATGAATCAATTATAATACATTTTCCCGTTTTCAACTATTTCTTATACATGTAAGAACCACTGGGCCTTTTTTAACCAATTTCTACAAAGCATACTTAGATAAAAGGGGCAGAAAATTTAAACCTATGGTGTAGATTCTGAATAATTGGTCGGTGGGCCCACAATAGGAAATAAATGGTTTACATTGAAATTATATACATTATATGTAGGGAATTATTTTTAAAATCACTTTTTGGACCACTGGTAAAAAAAAGAAAAACCGGAATAAATTGTTAAACCCCCTATGGCTAAGGTGGGGCCACAATAGGTATTACAGAGGAAATCTGGTGAGAACAGCAGAGCAAAAATTCTCAGGTGAGCTTTGGGGCTAGGGGCCCGTTTTACCCTTAACTAGTCAACAGTAGAAATATACGTATATCGTATATACATTTAATTGTCTCCCATTTCCCCGGGAAATCAAGGGGGACATCAAAACCACCTTCAAATTCTGTCAGTTGTGTCTTTCGGCGTCCGTCTCTTGTCACAAAAACCTTTACCTTGGTAATAAAGTAAAATCATTTATTATAGTGACATTGGCTTATAGACATTTCAAAACATTGTAAACAAAATACGTCAAACTGAATCTGCACCCGGCCCATTACCTATAAGTCACTTTTTCCATTAATAGCATTTATATAAATTTACACATGCAGAAGATTCTTTAAGGTTAAATGCTGTATGTACAAATTTTGGCAACTTTATTTGGTAATTTTGATTTAGAACTTTGAAAAATAATCATTATCATTACTATTTGGGTGCTCCTTGACAATATAAAATTTTTTCCAAGCATTATTATACACTAGCTGCAGATCTGTAGCTTTGGGTTTTTTTTTTGTCTTTGACCATAAGCTACAACCCCTAGTGAAAAAAAGGTCTTAGCGCAATATTTTTTGCGTTTTTTGGGAAATTTTATTTCCAGCATCGTTAATAAAACCCTTTAACCCCCTAATTCGACACATTATTTAATTAATCTGTATTTTTTATCCATCTCCCAACCCTTTATAGTCGTCTACAAGTGATAAACTCGCTTGATTAAAATTATTTGTTAGATTACTGAAAATTCATATCCAGCGAGTTTATTGCTTGTAAGACAACTATAAAGGGTTTGGGGAGGTGGATAAACTATACAATTGGCCACAGAATGTGTCAGAATTAGAACGTGAAAGGTAGTTGATTGACCAAAACTAGGAAGTGGAGAAATTCCCCCCAAAAGAGCGCAAAAAATAATGCGCCGTAAATTGCACCTTTTTTGCACTACGGGATCTGTAGCGTTATGGTCAAAGACAAATATATAAAACCATAACGCTACAACCCCCAGCTATATTATACACTTGACAGTCTGATAAGAAATGTTTTTCGTCTTCAAAACAACTAAACAAAAAAAGTTCTTTCACTTAGGTTAGGGGCTCATTTTTATATCGACCGGTTTCAATGCGTAAGGGAAGCACTCCACATCTGAACTGTGCCAAGGCTGATCGTTCGTTTTTTTGAAATATTATAGATGCAACATATGGTTCGGTTTCACAATTAACTTTGAAGGAAATATATGTCCTTAATTTTGGTGATGATTGTATTTTCACTTTCCATTCATTTTCAGCAGAAGTTTTTGGTACATGTATTCGGTATTTACATTTGCTGGTTTTAAAAAAGGACCCACTGTTGAGACTATCAAAAATATTTTTGATTTGTGAACACCACACACCCTGCATATTATAATCCCAGATGAAAACTTTTTTGTTAATTGTCATTTTCCAACTGAAGAATTCGGTTCCAAAGGCGAACTATATTCAGCCAACGTCGCTGTGTAGAGGGTAGCCATCCAACGTCGCTGTTAAGGTTAAATGAAGGATTAAATCGGTGAAGTCCCAGAAAATAACGAATTGCACGATTTTGCACCATATTAATTTTTGGGGAAAAACTTTAAAAACCCCATACTCCCGAACAAAAATAAAAACTACAAACAAAGAATTATAAATTTTTTGAGTTTCCCAACCCAACATCCTTAAAAAGGTGTTTTCCCAAATACACCACCCAGTGCCCTGCCTCCGGCCTTCGCTAATCTCCGCTGCAACATATAAAGAGGACTTCTTCTCTAAAAAATAATTCCAAGGTATTTATATTGTGGAACGATCTGAAATTTCTACTTCCTAACCTGAATTCGAACTTAGCGCGCGGTTGACGCCCTTTACAAAATGCACAACATTTGACTTTTCGATATTTACATTTAAACGCCACAAGCACCAGTTATACAATAAGTCCAGTAAAACTTGCATATACCTCATTTTCTGTTAATAACACGATATCATCGGCGTATAAAAGTAAAGAAACTTTCTCATCATTAATTGGAATTCCATATTTGTTTCCTTGATATTCACCGCTAAGTGTTGATAAAAATTGAGAACAGTGAAGGGATAAATATCTCCCGGCAACCCCTTTTTACTAGTAACCCAACTTGTATGAAAATTATTAAAACGCACAAAAGATTAGTCAATAAGTAAGGGCTAAAAATGGTTTAACATATCACCATCAATTCCATTGAGCCTAAGCTTATTTGAAACAGTTGTCTGTCCACCATGCAGATCAAATGTTTTTGGAATGTATAAACCACAATATGTAGTAATATTTTTTTCCTTCCCAAAATTCCTACTCCGCCAAATGTTTTTGGTGCACGAATATGCTTAGAATTTCTGTTGTATCCAAACCATTCATATCCCTACGTTTAATAATTTCTATTATCTTTAGATGAGTTTTTTAAATGTTATTAATTATTATGTCCGCATTTATATGTTCAATAAGGGACACCCTTAAATCATGACTGTTAACCGTCCACCCACCTACATTGATGTGACTATCTTTTGAATGAAACGAGATAGGGATTTCATATTTCACATGTACATTGCACATACCTGTGACAAACCTTCCAAAATATCATGTATTTTACCCCCTTTAACTTTACCTTGAAAATTGATTGCTTTAAGAACATTTATTTACACTTTAATTAAAATGGTCATACGTAAAAGAGAAAAGATAAGTTTTATTTTGCACATGTTCATTACCTTCAACAAAGTCTTTCTAAATATACATGATTTTTTTTTCCCTCTGACATTACCTTCATTTCAAATATGCAATTTTTCCTTATAACTTTTGATTGAAAAGAGTTAAGCTTTACCTTTGACATATGCATTGCCTGTGACAAGATATTCCTAGCATGCTAGATTTTTTACCCCTTGATTTTGACCTAATATTTAACTACTTTCAAAAATTTTAACTTTGGTGAAAACTTTTAAGTGATATACAGATGTATTTAGGATAGAGCATCCATATTTGACACAAGGAATATTGTAGAATTTGTCAGGAAAAAAAATTTAAATTTAGGATCTTCTGGCCCGGGCCTGGCGGTAACCCCTGCCTTTTTTGCCCCCATTTTTTTTTGGGTACCCAAATTTTGAGACATAATACACATTTGTATGAGGTTGTTTTTTCCGAAACCAACCAATTAAATTCAGTCAACTGAGCCGCAATGTCATCTTATTCCCTATATAAACAATTTATCAATAACTTTTACAGCTCTTTGCACGGCCCGGTCCTTCTACAGGTTTGTCTTGTCTTTTTCCTCAAAATGTACACCATTTCCATCCACAGGTGTTGTGGAAGGAACCCCACCCCCACCCCCTGCAAATCCCGAGGCCCAAAAAATTTTAATTTTATTTTTTATTTTTTTCCCTTAATTTATTTTAGTAAAATTTACATTTTTTATTTTGATGATTTCAGCAGTAAAAATAAAATGGGGCAAAACCTGGGTTTTAATGAACATGGGAAAAAAATTTTAGAAAAAAAAAAAAACTGGGCCCTGAACCCCCCCCCCCCTTGCTTCACGGATACTGTACTTACATGTACCTATTATGATAGGTGTAATCTCATCCCAATTTTTGATTGGTTATTTAGTAAAAAAAGGCACGTAGCAACGGGGGGGGGGGAAAAAAAAAGGAAAAATTGAAAGTCAAAATCCTATTTCGTGTGGGGATGGGGGGGGGGGTAGGGTTAAATTTTTCTCAGTGTCAACACTTTCAGTACCAATTCTAATACTACATTTTCCGTACATAACTAAAAGTGGCGGGGGGGGGCAACCAGGTTTTTAATTAACATTTCCTATAGTATAAGTAAGGTTGGGCCCCCCCCCCCGGGCCCCCCCTGTTGCTACGCCCCTGCTTTTAATATTTGAAATGTTCATAAAAAGGCTGCCCCCCCCCCCCCCACACACTCGATCTATACCACCGTTAATTAATTGATATCAGGGAAATGTAGTATTGAATGTCAAAAAATTGGACAAAAGTAGACAATGGAAAAATTGCCTGATCTAACCACCCACCCCACGAAAAAGAATTTTCGAGTTTAGGTACTTTCCTTTTTCTTTTTTCTTTTTTTGCTTGTCAGCTTTTTTTTTAGGTAAGTCAAGTTTCGCGATTGTCATAGGCCTATTTACATGACATTAATTAAAATGTTATTTATGCATTGGGCACTGAAGTTGGGAGAAAGGGGGAATTACATTCTCATCCAGACTTGTCTTTCCCCCACGTCCCACATACACCTCTGTCAACGCTTGTTTTACAAGATTCTTGGAGAAATTGTAAATTAAAAATTGTATTTATAGTCGTTTATATTATATTTCTTATCAAAACAATATTTATTTTAACTTGTTACATTATACATGTTTTAGGGATTTTTAAATTAAAATATTAGTCGTAAGAGGGACTAAAGGTGAAATAAATGATGAATTATCATCTATATCAATAATTACAATAATTAATTACATTTTAACTTCAAATTTTCTCCGTTCAAAATTTGTACAAAAACTTTATACAACGAGCGTTGACAGAGGTGTAGTGAGCGTAGCGGAAGACAACTCTGGTTAGAGAATGGTAGATTCGATTTTTTTTAAGAATTAATTGCGTCCCAGGTAACACAAAAACATTTTTAAAATGTTTTTAAAACTTTTCAAAATGTTGCGAAAACATTTTAAAAAATGTTTTAATCACGTGATTTTGTATGGTTTTTTAAACGTTTTTAAAACATTTAAGTGAAATATTTCAGCAAAATGTTGTCAGAACATTTTCTTAAAATGTTGCAAAAACATTTTCAATAATGTTTTAATCACGTGAATTTGTATGGTTTTTTAAAGTTTTTTAAAAAATTTTAGTGAAATATTTCAGCAAATGTTTCCGGAAATTTTTTTAAAATGTCACAAAAACATTTTACAACAATGTTTTAATCACGTGATTTTTTATGGTTTTTTAAATTTTTTTAAAACATTTTACAAAATATTTCAACAAATGTTATCATAACATTGTTTTTAAAGTAACAAAAAATTTTCAAAAATGTTTTATTCACTTTTAATTTGTTTGGTTTTTAAAACATTTTCAAAACATTCAAGTCGAGGTTACAAAAGTATTTTTCCTAATTTTTACTTTTTTATCTCATTAAATAATGAAATATTTATATTTTAAAAGAAATAAACACAAATTATATTTTATTTTTGAACCTTTAATACAAACCCATATTCAAAATGTTAATCACATTTAAATTCCATTCTCGGTACAAGTTTTAATTTATTTTCTTTCAGGTCAACGGGTTTTTAAAAGGGTTTAAAAGGGTCTAATCCATTCACTGAATTTTAAAAGAACAGAATCACAGAAATCCTATGTTCACTGTATACATGGTATAGGTAGAACAGAGCGGCGGTTCTATTAGACTTAGTTAGAATCACATACTCTGAAAAGGCTGATAAGATACTGCCCCTCGGAGAGAATAGCACAATCTGTAAAGATAAGGAAAATTGTGTTTGTATCAGCGTTATACATCTTATGTATCTTAAGAAGACCAATGAAAAAAAAACAAAAAATATTTTAAAATAATTATATCAAATTTAAGTTTTTTCCCCATTTGCATTAAAAAAAGAAAAATAATTACTATGACAAATTATTAAAATAATAGTATTTACGTACACCTTTGCCTTCACCAAAGGCGGGTCTTTTGAATGTGGGAATTTTTAAAAAACGGATGATGCAACCAACACCATGCTGTAAAAAAATTTCATTTTTAAATCAACATATTAGTTGATGATTAACATTTCACAAAGACAACGAATACTTGAATCAAGGATATAATTGTGTTGCCTTAAGAATGAAATATTCAAATCAAATGCATGTATATAACCTTAATGCTTTGTCATTGCTACATACATTTGTACAAAGTTATTGATCATACACGGAGATAAAAGTCATTTTAAATGATCTTTTAAAGTCTATGTTAAAGAAATAATTCTTACCATTCAAAGTTAATAAATCCCGAGGTTATTATTGGGTTTATATGTTGCAAAGTCTTCTCATTCAAATCGGACGGAGTAAGGGAATCTTGTTTACCAGAATTCAAAATTTGGCCTAGATAAGCAGCAAACCACTATACTCTGTAACGCGCTGCCCAGCAGGGGAATTATAAAGGTTATTATGACACGAAAAACCAGTTCCAATCCCCATCATGCCTCAGAGAAAATTTGGGAGTGGATCAAATTTATGAAAAACATTTTTTTTAAAAACATTAAGAGTTTTATTTAATGCTTATGATTTTATACATTTATTTATATTTTAAATTTTGTTTGTTTGGCTATCCTTTCATTTATTGATTTTTTTTTTTTGTTTATTCAAAGGACTTTATATAAATTATGTCTGTTTAAACAATAAGCCAAAACTAGAAATCATTAATAAACCGGAAAAAAATCTTTCAATTAAAAAAAAAATTAAAAAAAAAAAAAAAATCCTCATTTTAACACTATTCTTTCTATATATTCTTTTTTTTTTTCATAAACTAAATTTTAGAAAAATCGCAATAATACATTATTTGAATGTTTTAAAACATTTTGAAAATAACAGTAGCAATGAAAAATGAAGTCTTTGGAAAAGAAAACACATTAAATTGAATGTTCTAAAATCATTCTCACAACATACTCTTAAAGTTACTAAATGAATTAAATTGTGCTGCAATTACATAAATGTTTCAGAAACATTTTGAAAATGTTTCCAAAAAAAGTCAGAACTATTATAAAAATGTTTCAATTGTAGTGAAAAAAAATTATTTTAGTTAATGTTTTAAATAAACATTTTCACTGCCTAGGCCGAAAAATATCCGGAATTGAATGTTTTTAACTAACAGCGATATTAAGAATGTTTTAAAAATATTTTTAAAATGTTCCTTACAAATGTTTTAGTCCGATTTACAGAAAAAAAATGTTTCATTTCATGTTTTAAGAACGTTTTTAAAACGTTTTATAAGATCTTTGATATTTGGAATAAAAACCCTTCAATGAATTAAGAATGTTTCAAAAACATTTTGACAACGTTCCTTCCAAATGTTTCAGAGACGTATTTATGCAATGTTTCAGATTTATGGAAAAGGAATGTTTCATTTCATGTTTTAGGAACGTTTTAAAAAAATAATATAAAAAAATTTATATTTGAAAGAAAATACCTTTTGAAACATTTTTAAAACGTTTCAAAAATATTTTGAAAAATATTCCAAAAAGGGTTTAAACATAGGTTTTTTGAAAACATTTTTAAAATGTTTTTAAAATGTTATAATAAGAAGAGGAAATGTTTTTAAAACATTTTTAAAATGTTTAGTCAAAGTTTCGAAAAAACCTTTTTACAACACCAATAAAATGTTTTGAAAATGTTTTGTGCTACCTGGGGGGAGTACCTTTCTTCGCGTTTTTAAAGTTTTATTTCACAAAGTCCTAATTCCAATATATATATTTTATTATAATTAGTAATTAAAAACAAAAATCATTTTCCAAATTCTCTACGCTTGGGACTATTTTACTTTGATCACGTGATCTGGTTTACAAGGTCAGATTGAGATTGCCTTTTGTCAATATCGGTCACATTGTCATTGCTTCTGCGATTGCATCTACTCAGGTTTCACTGCATTCTTCAAGACATCTTGCACAGAAGAAGATTTCTTCTGGATGAGGTTAGTTTATCGAAGTTGGTATATTATCGATTTATCACTCTATATGGCCTTATTGTGGAAAAAAATTTCGTGGTGAATACTCGGAACATTTTTTACGCCATTTTTGTCCTGCAGCAAAACTAAAGAGGTATTAGGGAGGTACATGCATTTTGAAATATTTGTGTGCATGTTTGTACTCGTGTATTAGGTACCGTTTGTCAAATTTTATTAGTTTTAGGTGAAACTACTAAGTATATTAATAAAAATATTGACATAATATATGGCTAATTTAATAAAAAATGAAGGACTTCCGGTGATGAGTGCGCATGTACATTGAGATATTCATGCTCACAAATATACACTGTACATTCATTGATTGGGTTCGAGGACAACATGTAGATTTTGTCAGACCCAAATCCAAACTGTTTGCAGGAATGCCCTAGGTAGTTAGGCCAAAGGCACACAGTTTGGTTTGAGACTATTTTGCCTGAGAACATGATGATCAATAGAAGTTTTGTTATACCTTTAATATTTTTTTACATTACTTACATGTTGTAGTACTGTCTTCCATGATGTAAAACCCCCGAACTGTCCCTTTTAAACATCGCAATGAAAGCATGCAAATGAGATTAAGTTCTGCCTATTGTACTGTGACGTAAGCCTTCTAACATCTCAATGATATATATACAGGTATTTTAACATCTCACTCAGCGGTAAAAATAATTTTTTTAATTTGCTTAGTAAAAACATTATTGATTTAAAACTGCTTGTCTTTGTAATCGCTAAAAAAATATATTTGTTTTTCTTCTTGAAAAATAATTGTCCATAAATTTTTTCACCTTTTGTCAAATTATATCCCCAAAGTCTTTTTCTTTTAAAAAATGTCAAAAATTAAAAGTTAAAAAAATATTTTTTGTTAGGTCACACAATAAATAATCTTATGTTGATATCATGTGAAATCCCCTTTGAAAAATAAATTTATCGCTTACATGTATATCTCATAAAATGAACCCGAGCATTTTTTTCACAACAAAGTACTTATACCTGTACATGGAAATATTTTAGCCTTCGTTACTAAAATTCCTTTTAAAAAATACCTGTTTTATTATTCTTTAAATATGCATATTATTATAAAAATTACTATGGATTATATATTCCATGACTTAGGCTTCTACTTATGGAAAGAAAAAAAAAATAGTCGGGTTTGAATTATCTTCATAATTAGATAAAACCGATACGTTTATTTTTTTCAAAGGTGACTTCACAACAGATCTTAACTTCCTGTCAGGAACTTGTGTTTGTCAATAAGGTTTTTGATCTATGGTTTCCACGTAAGGATTGTTGTAATAAACTATTAAGGTCATTGGCAACGCAGGGGTTTGGAGAAAAAAGGTTTATACCCAGGTTTTTTTATTTTAAAAAAAGTCATTAGAGTGATCTCCCATGGAATTCTTGGCGGGAAAACCAATAAAGCGTGTGTTACAGATTGAGAGGTAAACAAAAGCACGTGTGTGTGTTTTATCTGATATATTCAACTTACAATAATAAAAGAATAGCAAGATGGGGTTTTTTTACATTGAGCTAGGGCCAAAAGTCAACAGGTGTAATTTAAATAAGTACATGTATGGTGGGAAATGAAAGAAGTGACATAATTATGCTGAAAGTGGTGATAGCTAGGTAGGCCAGATGAGAACGATTGAGTCATTCTATAGATTATGTGAATCAGGCATCATTAAAAGTTAATAATAAATTCTTGCAAAAATGTTTAATGACAGTTCCTTTCAAATAAAGTAAATTATAGTATAGAAAAAAACAACCAGTTTTTGGTCATTATGAATAATAATTAGACGTTAAGGGACGTAACTAAAAACAAAGAACAGTGCTGGTATTGCTGTGTTTTGTTTCATAATTGCAATTTGAGCCAAAGTATATGTTTGTGACAGGAAATGAAGATTCAACAATGTATTTTATGTGTAAACTTTATGAAATAAATGGGTTTTAGAAAAATCTTATGGTTAAAAATAATATAGGACCATTTTATCAACATTTTACATAGGAAATGCATTGAAATTGTAAAAACATTGATTTGTCAAAATCTTTAAAGAAAGGCTGGCTTGATGGGTAAAAAACCAGAAATGAACATGTTTGGTATCATTAAACCTGTTCAAAAGTTCTTGAAAAATTCTATACGAAAGCCAGAAACGTTGCCAATGTCCTTAAAACAATCTTATAATTTATTTTTATATCATATCTATGTAAGGCCAAAGTTTTTATTTTTTTTTGGTTTACGATTTTTTGAACACAAAAATATGCATTGGGCGGTTGGAAAATAAAAATAAAAATAATTTGGAACCTTGACATATTTTTTTCTCGAGTAGCATTGAGATGTATTCAAATAAAAATAATAAGAAACACATAAGATTTTTCAACTTTATTACTTTTTTCTTACCATTCGTTTTATGAAAAAGTTTTTGGAAACTCTGAAAGTGATGGATTGCTTTCACAACAAACTTTTTGCCTTAAGATATGTGTGTCCAGGGATCAACCTAAACCCATTAAGGAGACTTCACTTCTCCCTCAAAGAAATTTAAGAAGTCTTGAAATCTAGGGGACTCTGGTACGATACGTGGGCACAAAAATTGTTATAAAACTATTTCATTGTTTATTGTCTATAACTAACATACATTTCAATAATTTTTCTGTATAAACATTGCATTTTAAAAAAATGATTAAAAAAGAGAGAGAAAGAATTTTAAAAGATATTTCCCCCAATTACAAAATATATAAAATTAAATATTTAGAAAAATAAAAGAACATTGACATTAAATGAAATTTACTACTACTACTATTAAAATGTAAAAGTTTCTTATTGTCAGAATCAAGTGTTTATCAAAAATTTTTTTTCTTTTCTACAGGGGAACAAATCTTAAACTTCTAAAATTATTCTTCTCATTAAATTTTCAGGCTTTTGGATGGTCATATTTTGTTAAATTCTCTTCAAACTTGTTTCCAATATAAAATTCTTTTTCTAATAAAAGTTTTGATGCACATCTGCATGCCTATTGAACTACATATATATATGTTTATCGAATCTATGTGTAACTTCATAAGAGTTAATAATTCACAATTTATCAATAAAAAATATGTCCGAAACACAGCATGAATTAATTATTTGACAATAAAAATATCTAAAATCTTCTCCAATATCTTTGGCATACATCAATAGCTGTCCAGCTTTTTTGCGTCTTGTTGTGTTTAACTTGGTAACGACAGACTTTTTCATCCCCGGGGAAGTGAAAAACTAGAGGCTTTCCCGGGCAGCGTATTCATGCATATTGGTCATTAGAAATTTAAAAACAGCCTGTAATTGAGTCCACTGGGTTGGGTTAATGATTAAGATGTGTCGTAATTAGAAAAGCTTGTTTGGTCGAGAAAATTTCGAGTCAGACACATTATTTTTATTTTAATAGGGAAAAAAAACAGGGTTGGCGGAATCGTAAACCAAGAGAAAAAAAAGTTTTTGCTAATGACGAACTTTATTTTGTGTAAAATAATATGTGCCTGTTTTGGATCAATCGGCTTTAAGACTTTTTTTGTATAGATTTGTAAGGAACAAATTTATTTTTAAAGGTAATATATAACAAACAAAACTCATGACGTAATATTTGATATTTACGACATCAGTAAATTCCTGGTATTTCATATTTTCAAGGGGGCACTAGGGCGTCCACCAATTATAACAAATGTCAAACTTGAAATTTTTTGATAAATTTGCAAATGACATTGCTTTATATATCACGAGGCCTTTCATGTCAGTATGAATATAGTACTCACCCACTGATGTCAAACAAAAACAGAAGAAGATTTACATTCATATTTGGCCTCCTTAGCTTCTGACCTATGAATTTGTTTAATTTACATTCCAGTAGAATTATGAAAGAATCAACATAGACTCTATAAACTTCAAAAAGTTAATTATCTCAGATAAAACAAATAGAAATGAAAATATTCAGATTTATTACATTTTTACCTGAGTGAAATACTGGAATCTTATTCATTAATAAAAATAATTGAGTCATTGCAAGTTGTTTAACGTCCCTCTCGAGAATTTTTCACTCATATGGAGACGCCACCACTTGCCGGTGAAGGGCTAAACAAATCTTTGTCCTATGCTCGGCACTCAGGGCCTTTGAGCAGGGAGGGATCTTTTTCAAGCCAGCACCTACTGCGACACGGGACCTGGGTTTATACAGGTCTCATCCAAAGGACCGGTCTCCACCTCCTTCATTAGGATTCGAACCCGCGACGTAAGGATCAACTCCTTACTTCGCGACTCTTGAGCAGACGCTCCAACCACTGCGCCACGCGGGCAACAAGTAAAATGATATCCTGTCACAGTGTGAAAGGATATCAAAAGTGCGGTAAAACTGGAAATTTCCTTCCCATAACATTGTGTGTTGTAAAAAAAAAATCATCCTTGACCTGATATAAAGATAGAAATAAATAAACAAGGAATACATTCTGTGAAATATGACAACCCTAGTAATTATATATATATAATTATGGTCAAGATTGGTCTTTTTTAACATGGATCAAACTCTAAGGTCAAATTCTTAAATATGAGAGCCATAGCACCAAGCATGTATTTAAAAGTTATATATGACCAAGGTTAAAGTTCAAAAGTTTTGGTAAAAGTGGGTCAAACTCCAAGGTCAAGTTCTAGAGGTCAAATTCGTGATTGAGATAAGCTAGGGATTAAATATGATAATGGCACACTCCAATGTGACATTTCAAAATTCAATGTGCCAAACAGCAAGCAGATATATTTGATTGCGCCCATGTGAAAACGGTCCTTATGGCAATTTTTATGCATTTTGAGTTTTTCACGGATTCTGATAGAGTAAGCTTAGAAGTTGTCAAATATGAATTTTTATGGTTCTACGTCTACTCTAAGTAGGTTTTTTCTTCATTTTTATCAAATATACTTTAACAGGTTAACAATGACGTCATGTTTTTCAACAACGTCAAACGTTTTCCGATCGAGTGAACGTTAAATGATTTTGTAATTTTACTATAATGGTGATAATAGTTGTATAATATTTAATATTTTTCCATACACATTATTTTTATCTCATTGTCTCTTTTAATTATTAATAATTATTTAATAGTTATATATGTGTGGATTCATCAGTGGTGTATAGTATTATGAGTGTTTGTTTTACATTTCACTTTTCTATCACACCAGAGGGAGACCTGAACAGCGGGCAAAATCCATTATTATTATATTTTTTTTGGAAACAATTCTTTTCTCAAACAAAATATTTACTGGTAATCCATGTAAGAGTCATTTGATAAGCCTGTAGAATTCATTTGAAAATTATTTTAATTTAAACATTGCTCTCGATAGGTCAAGATTTCAGCATAAACGATATGTCTTTAGTTACCATATATGTGAAATTTTTTTTAAAATTACAACATTACGCTACCTAAATGCTACTGCGAAGTGAACATTAATTATTTGATTGTTCTTTCATTCTAAATTTTATATAAAGACAGAAATATTGTGAAGTGTGGTACATGTAACATGTAATTACGATACACAATAGACAGTAAATAAAAAGGAAATTTGGTTGATTCACTGCATCTATAAGGTTGCCTGTCTGCATTGGGTCAATAATGACACTGCTTTTTGTCTCGCCTGTGACTAATGTCGCGAAGCGAGACATAGCGACCATAGATTCCGTCGTCGTCGTCGTCGTCGGGCGTCCAACTTTTGGTTAACCCAAATGTCAAAGTTTTATAAACTGCAATAACTTTCTCAAATTTTATTCAGTCTTCTTGAAATTTGGACACAATATTCAGTATGGATAAAAATTTATATCCCAAGTATGATTTTGAAAAAAAAAATTCAAATTTTTCCGTATTTTTTCCTTAAGTTGGACTTAGTTTTTTCATGATAATTTATGGTGAAGACCTATATTCCAGCAACTATAAGTTATAGGGATATGATAATTAGTCAGTGGATACATCATGGGTAACCACAAACGTCAGTACCAGAATTAGGTCATCTTGACCTACATTTTTCTGCATGAGTGACTTTGGTTAAATTTTTGGTGGAGGTCCATATCTCAGCATCTATAACTTATAATGGCATGATGATTTGTCATTGTACAGGTTATAAGTAACCAACAACATCAGTACCAGAATTAGGTCATTTTGACCTACATTTTTCTGCATGAATGACTTTGGTTAAATTGATAATGGAGGTTCATATTTCAGCAACTATAACTTATAGTGGCATGATAGTTAGTCAGTGGATACATCATGGGTAACCACAAACGCCTGTACCAGAATTAGGTCATCTTGACCTACATTTTTCCGCATGGAGTGACTTTGCATAAATTTATGGTGGAGGTCCATATCTCAGCAACTATAACTTATAGTGGCATGATAATTTGTCAGTGGATACATCATGGGTAACCACAAACGCCTGTACCAGAATTAGGTGACTTGACTGTACATTTTTCGCATGAGTGACTTTGCATAAATTTATGGTGGAGGTCCATATCTCAGCAACTATAACTTATAGTGGCATGATAATTTGTCAGTCTACACATCATGGGTAACCAACAATATCAGTACCATAATTAGGTAATCTTCACCTACATTTTCTGCATGAATGACTTGATACATATACAGTGGATTTGATTTCAAAATGCAAGTTCAAATTATTGCGACTCATAACACGTTGCAATATTCGCAATAATAAAAACATCACAATAATTTGTGAATTTACAGGGTATATGTATATATATATAAATGCCAATATAATCGCCAAGGGATTAGATATTAAGTCAGCTGTTCCATTTCTTTATTATTGTATTTTTGAGTTATTCCTTCTGAAATGTCAATAAATGCTTCAGTTTATCAGACAATCATTTCTTACTAACCACAGCGACAGCAGGCGAGACACAGGGTTGCGGGCAACCCTTACGTACTTTTTGAATATATAAAGGATACACGAATATTTTTCAGTCTAGCAGTAAAAATATTTTAATATTAACCAATCAAAAGGTGAAAATTTCACAAACAAATGAATGAGTAATAATCCGCAATCATTTACACAATAGATAAACCCAGGATTAACAAGGTTGCCTGTCTGCATTGGGTCAATAATGACACTGCTTTTTTGAATATATAAAGGATACACGAATATTTTTCAGTCTAGCAGTAAAAAATATTTTAATATTAACCAATCAAAAGGTGAAAATTTCACAAACAAATGAATGAGTAATAATCCGCAATCATTTACACAATAGATAAACCCAGGATTAACATTTGTAGGATTATGTGTATGTTGGTGAAGGGGGGGGGGGTTAAAAATCTAAATGGCAGAAACGTAAAAATCTTGTGAACACGAGTTAGAATAAATAAAAAAAAATGTTTACTTCAAAAGTTTTAGGTGCACCCAGTACCATTAACCCTACAACTTGCAGATTCAGTTTTTATTTAGGTTTGAAATAATGCTGCCTATTATTCTTCATTTTATATTTGTACCTTTAATCCTGAGAATTGCAATTTTCAAAATCGCACAGCGATCATGAACACTATGAGCCTGGAACTGAATTGCTATGAATTCATTATTGTTAATCATGTATATAATGATACCCTAAAATTAAAAAAATCTGGTTTTATTTTATGAAATGGATGGTTTTAGAAGCACACCCATAGAATTAAATTGAAGATGCCATTTACGGTTTATATGTATAGCTTTTGTTGGGTAGGGGTGGGTTAAAGATTAATAAAATGTAATTATTTATGCCTAAATATACAGTCAGTTGAATATGACTGTTTTGTATAATATATATCCTGACAATTGTTGTGAACTAGCTGAGCTTTGAAATGTTAGATTTTTGTAGGGATGTAAACATCTTAGAAAATCATCATATTATTTATGACCTAATTAAAAAAAAATCCCCTTCATTCTAATGTTGTTTTCTAATTTTATTCCATAAAGTGAGTTTTAAAAGAGTATGAAATGAATTCCATTCTGGTCCCGTGCCCAGGGACTAAGTATAGGGCGGGGCTGGGGTGGGGGTGGGGGCAGGGGGTCCTGGCCCTTCACTTTTTTCCCCAACCTTACTTATACTATAAGAATTGATAATTGAAAGTCTGGTTGCCCCCCCCCCCCCCACTATTAGTGATGTACGGAAAACGTAGGAAAAAATTGGTACTGAAAAAAGTTGGCCTCTTAACCTACCCCCCTTCCCCACCGGCACGAAATAGGATTTTCGACTTTGTGTAACATAAACCTTTTTTTTTTTTTGCTTATCAACTTTTTCAGGGAAGTAAAAAAAAACTCTGTGGCTGCCTCCTTTCAAAAACGATGCTACGTGCCTGGTGCCAGAGGCTTGGGTATGCTAAGCCTTGTAAAGCCTACATGTTACGGAAATATATAAAGACACCCCCACCACCATCCCCTGCATTGCTGCAAAAATAAAACAAAATGCAAGCATATTGTTGCGGTTTTATGTCATGTATTTTCAGCATTGAATTTTATTTTCTGTTAGCATTTACATGTAGAAATAAAACCCGACCCTGAACTTATAAGGATTTTTTTTATCAACCAAAACAAATAAAACCATGTTTGAGCATATTTAATAATATTTATCCATAATTCGATGGCAGGTTAAACAATATATTATTTCACACTGATAACTGCAATGAGATTATAAGTTCAGTGATGATTGAGATTTTAGCATGATAATTGATCTGTTAAGAGACATTCAATGATGATCGAGCTTTTATGAAAGACAAAGTTCGTCATGGCTTAAAGAATTAATTTGCAGATAATGCTTAAAACATTTGAACTCCGTATGAAAACAAAACAACACGTAAGTACCAAAGAGTTACATGTATATTAAATTTGGAGATCTTGAAAATAAATAGCTATACATGTATATATAGCTTAAAGAACCAAAATGATATTTTCTTTCATTTATTATTTCATTTGTTTTGAAAACTCATCTTTTTCAATAGAGTTTCACATTTCTCAATACCCAGGTACTAGATAAATAGATTCAATATAAATATGTTTATCTACCCTCAATCCTCTCTCTCTCTCTCTCTCTCTCTCCTCAGATTTACTTGACCAGGTCTATTAAAATTAGAACATTAAGAACATTTTTCATTCGGATGTTTTTACTTGTTTTTATTTCTCTAAATTGAAGTGTCTTTGTGCAACAAGAATATAAGACAAAATAACATTTTTAAAATTTAATTTATTTAATCATGATTATAAGGTAGACGCTTTACATGTTTATTATTTTTTTATAAATGAAATTCGTCATGAAATTATTTGCAAAAAAAGCAATAGATACATGTAAGAGATTTGATTAAAAAAAATTAAAGTCTGTTTAATTTTGCAGTTTTCCTTTTTTTTTCCTCTTTGTTTTTCCTTTTTCTACATTAACCTTATTTCCAAAGTACAACGATATTTTTTTTATTTAGAAATTCATAATTATGAATAAAAGTTTTTTTTTATTTGATCATAAAATATCTCTTTTATAATCCGGGAGAAAATTCATGCGAACATGCAGCTGAAATGTGAAAAATTACGCAATTAAAATAATGAATGTCCCTGTCTGGTACCCCTGTTACATCGATTGTTGACATCAGAGTTATCAGAGTTATCTCTCCTATTTTTATTTATAGAAAATACAAATAATCTTGACTATCGTTCTTACACATTCTTGCTAGATTTGTAAAAAAACGTGGAGGATGTATGTTTAGTTTCAACATTTGTACAAACAGTTTGAAGTGGCTTATGATAAGTGCTATAACTACTATTTCTATCATTATTTCGAATACAAGTTTTTGTGAGAAAATTAGAATAAAGTTCCCCCTATGCACAGATGAATCAATGTTTACATGTGACCGACGCGATCGCGATGTATATTTGAGAGTGTGGAGCGGATCTCAAAGAAGTAGGAAGACAATTTTCCTTTGCAATATTTTTTACGATATACCCTGTCTAAGATGTATTCTAAAATGGTATAAATATGTGTAAATAAAATTTATCTAGAGTATAAAGGTTCAATATCCTATCAGAAAATACCTTGTCTACAGCTTCTATACATTTAATTACGCATGGAGGAAAACTATTGGTATTATAGACTAGAGTAGAGGCGTATTTAAAAATGTTTGTTAAGAAACCAGTTCTAAATGTTTTTATTTATATCTATTAAAATCAGTGAATTAGGAGATTCAGATATTGATTAAATTATAATTTATAAATGAAAATAAATTCCACATGTTGGAAACTGCGATAAAAACTCTGGATGCGTCAAACATCAAAACACGTGGTTAAAAAAAATCTGCGTCAAAGTTCACCGTCAGTCTGCAACGTCACATCTTTATGACGTTATTTCTCTGTTTTAGCATAAATGCCATAAGGACCCTTTTGTCATGGGCGCAATCATTTGTAAATAGAAAATGTCCCATTAAAAAGTGTAGACTTTTTAATGGAACATTTCCTATTTACAAATATGCAATTGATTATTTGCTGTTAGTATTTCAGTTGACTTACTTAATTCAAATTGTCATTGAATGACGATATTAAAAGATACAATTAAATTAATTAGTATATTTAAATTCACAAGTGTCAAAAAATAAATAAACACTGCAATTTAAGGGGACGAAGGATGTATGGTCATGTGACTCAGTTGAATTACGTCATAATCTCTGATAAAATATGTACAGAACGAGATTGAAACCACGTTACTTGTATAATTTTTTGACTGTTTGTTTGCGTTCACCATCTAGTATAAAATATCTGAAAACATTTAAAATTTCTTGCAAATATTATCAAATTATGGAATAGATTAATCCACTCTTCCGTTTCCCTACACTGCGCGTCCAGCGAGCTGTTGACGTCAAAGTGCATCTCTAAGTACAGTAAGATCATACATGGTAAAAACGGGTAGTATAAAATCATAAAAACGGGCCATAATCTGTACATGGTGGGGTATTTTGTGAATTTCAAAACGCAAAAAAATATTTTTACATGGTTGTTGACGGAAATGTACTGTGGGTATGTCTTATTTCGCTTATTTCAGAAATGTGTGACATCAAAGTTGGGTTTTCCCGTGCTCGAGAAATGTGAACGTGACACGTTTATCTCATGATCATGTCTCGTTTAACTTTGCCCCGTGCAATATTGAGCTCAGCTTCACCAATCAATATTTTTACAGTTAATCAATACAATGACGAACTTGAACTTCGACGTAAATTTTTAAATATTGAATGATAGGATTTTTTGCAAATCAATTTTTTTATTGTTTAAGTTGTCTTAAAAAGTTCGTAATTTCCGTCTCCAGATGTGGTGTTACAAAAGAATCTTGCTTTTTCGAATTTTTAACCCTATTCATACTCTAAAATATTTTAAAAGACACATTTCCGCTGGCATATTTTTTATCTATGCTGAAAAAATTCAATTATCGACCGAGTAATGGACCCAAAAACACGGAGAGTCAAAACTCCGCTCAGACACTGTGGGGTATGGTATTTGTCACTCAATATCTCAGAAATAAGTCTAGAAACCTATTGATATGTCTGCTTTATAGTAAGTGGGACATACTAAATAAGATAAATACAAAATATGAAAAAAATTAAATGACAAGTATTTTTCCAGCTAAAGGTCCTTCCTCCCCTTAACATTATGTTTCATTTCAATTCTTTATTTTTAATCTCCTATGATTGACAACCTGGTTTAGATCTATATGTACTGCTTCCCTCCAAATTCGTGTTAATTTTTCGTATTGGGTTTTCCTTCGAGGCTATACATCATCATTTGCATTGAGACGAATACCGTCAGATTCATCTCCATTCGTTCAATCTGTCAATGGTCAGCATGTTATACTATAAGTTTATAATATATGTTGTAATATAAACTTTTAAAGCGAAAAAAAAAACCATTTAAGTTGAAATAAATGAAGCAAGTAATGATTAAATTGCGCTTTGTATTATAATTCACTAATTGACAGGTACTTCACCCTATTAATTTATCGACTACAATTGTCATTGAGTCGACTGGTGATAATAATATTAAGCGACACAGAATACATAAGCTTAATAAAACAGATTAAAGATTATGATTGTACAAAAAAGTTAATTTAAATGTACATCAATTCAGTCGAGGTAAATATGTTTATACTTTCGTTTTAGATTTATGCAAGCCCAACAGGTTAACACAGTATAGATTTATGTTAGCTCCCGGGCATTGGGCGATGGTAATTGCACACCCCTGCATATTTTTTAATAATTAAGCACTACACACTTCCATGCTTATGTGTATTTCATGATTTAATTCTTTGGGGTTTCTTGAATTAGAGCATCAATGTCTGCACCAAATTAAGTAGCTTAAATATGATGCCAGGGTGCTAATCTTTAGATACATTTTCTACAGTATACATGTACAGTGGACCCTCATTTATGCGGACGCTTTGGTTCCCAGTCAATTTGTCTGGATATGTGAATTTTAAGCATCCGGATATCTGAATCACCAGTTAAACAAGACAGAATAACATTTAAAAATTTCGTTCCGATGAAAAATCGTCCGGATACCGAAGCATCCTGATATCTGGCGTCCGGATATCTGAAGGTCCACTGTATAAACTTGGACCTTCACTGTAGCAAAAAGATTTAAAATTGTGAAGAATATGACTGGAATTGTAATCTTACCTCAATATCAACCAGAAAAAAACCTGTATCGATCTTGTAGTGACTTGGGAAAATAACTGTGTTGTGTATACTGATAAAGTTTTCTTGTTGATATTTAGATGGAGCTTCGACGATCTTCGAGGATTCGGCGTCGCCCTGCCTGGCACGCCGACTACGTGATGGACTTCACGGTAAGTTACATTATAACACACTATCTCTATTTCTTAGTTGATAAATCTAGCTATAGTACAAGAAAAAATATCTGAGATTCTTGTCTACATTTTTATCTGGCTGTCATTAAATGATTATGAATCCATTTTTCTGTCTTCATTGACTTTCAGTTCATATCTCCGCAACAGTTACGCACATTCACCTCAAGTTTGACATATGGATACGTCATAGGAATATGTATACACATGTACCCAGTCAAGTTTGAATTTGGTCATGATCCGATGAGTTTTGCCAGAGTTACTCCTTTTGAACTCAAAAAATATGAGAAATTTCAGTTTCCACTAATTACAGTTTTAAAGGATTTATGTATAGGGTGGTATTTTACCAGAATATTCAGGTCAAATTGCTGTCTGTCAGTCTGTCTGTCGGTTGGTCCATTTAGTTTCCGTTCATTTTCTTCACAACCATTGCACATACTGAAATGAAATTTGGTATACAGGTATATCAGATAAATATCTAGGTCAAAATCTGTTGTGGATATGATTGCCCAATTTTTGACAGAGTTGTGCCCCTTGGACTTAGAAAAATTTTAACTATTTACAGTTTCCGTTCGTTTTCTTAGAGAGGTTGCACACATTGAAATGGAATTTAGTATACAGATTAGTCAGATGAATATCTAGGTCAAGTTCTGTTTTGGGTATGATCGCACCATAATTGAAAGAGTTAAGCCCCTTGGACTTGGAAAAATTCCAATTATTTGCAGTTTCTGTTCATTATACCCCCCGCAAACGAAGTTTGGGGGGGTATATAGGAATCACCTTGTCCGTCCGTCTGTCTATGCAAACGTGTCCGGTCCATATCTTTCTTACGGAGGGACATTAGAATCTACTACTCCACACAAAGATTGCCCATGACCTAAGGGTGTGTAATGACCTTGACCCAAGGTCATTTGGGGAAGTTCAAGGTCAATGGAAGAAAAATTTCATAATTCGTGGCCAGTCCATATCTTTCTTATGGATAAACTTGGTAGGTTTTCATTTCACACAAAGATTGCCCATGACCTAAGGGTATGTAATGACCTTGACCCAAGGTCATTTGGGGAAGTTCAAGGTCACTGGAAGAACAGCCAAGGGTTTCTGATACGCTACTCTCCTCATAAACCCTTGGCCTACGGTGTTCATAGAAATCGGGATTTTTTTCCAGAGTTCTGATTGGATTTCAGTACACCCAGGTCGACCAATCAGCAATTGTTTTTTGCAAATGACGATTATTGCATTCGGGATACTTCTTGACTCTTTAATCTCGGAAATGAAAAACGCAAGTAAACAACAATCCATAAGATAACATGCAATTCTATGAATAGCCATGGTGTCATCCAATATCTTCTAAATATGTGATTAGAATCTATATTGAAGCTTTAGATTTGTTCTATAAATAATGAATAAAGTTAACATAACTCAATTATTTCTTCTTTATTGTTCTTGAAAAAAACTTTGATTTAATTTTTTTTAACACATGTCTTTATTTCTGGCGATGATGCAATCTGTGCGTACCTGATAGATTTGAGATCACGTGAGGAAAAACAATCCTGTCTTTTGACTTCACTGTATGCCAAGGGTTTATGAGGAGAGGAGCTTATCAGAAACCTTTGGCTAGCAAAGATGCTGGAAGAAAAATGTCATAATTTGTGTCCAGTCCATATCTTTCTTATGGATAAACTTGGTAGGTTCTCATTTTACACAAAGATTGCCCATGACCAAAGGGTTTGTCATGACCTTGACCCAAGGTCATTTGGAGAAGTTCAAGGTCACTGGAAGAAAAATTTCATGTGTGTGATACATATCTTTATTATGGAAAAATTTGCTCCTGAAAAACCCAGCGGGGGTATTTTGTCCCATTTGGACAGTTCTAGTTATCTTTGAAGAGGATGCACATAATGGAATTTAGTATACAGATTAGTCAGATAAATATCTAGGTCAAATTCTATTTTGGGTGTGATCGTGCCATTTTTAGCTCACCTCAACGAAGTTGGGGGAGCTTATGTAATACCCTTGGCGTCGGCGTCGGCGTCGGTGTCGGTGTCGGCGTTGGCGTCCCAGGTTAAGTTTTTTGGAGCAGTTTTCTTTTTAAGTACTTCTATGTCCTATATTGATTAGACATGCATGGAAGATGCTTCTAGTGTGTTTCATTGTACCAGTCAAAGTTTCAGATGCTGCAATTTCAGCAAAGGAATGACCAGGTTAATGTTTTTGGAGCAGGTTAACATTTTTGGTGCAGTTTTTGGTGTAGGTTTCATTTCCAAGTAACTATAAGCCCTATGTTGACCAAACTTGCATGGATGGTACATCTAAGGATGCATACTAACGGGCTTGCTTCGGATGCTGAATCTGACCTACATTTTCCGGTTGAGTGAACAGGTTAAAGTTTTTGCTGCAGGTTTCATTTCCAAGTAACTATAAGCCTTATGTTGACCAAAC
>NW_026928789.1:0-35023 GCF_032062105.1 Saccostrea cuccullata | reverse complement strand
ACCTTGGTGGCGCCCGAACACAGAGAGGGGCATATCTTAGCTCTGACCCCACCTCGGCCTCCACATGCTTCGGGACAAACTTCATGTCTTCTGGGGGCAATACATACACCTAAAATACACAAAGTATTAGACTTTCTGTCACTAATTTTTGTTTTAATATGTGTACTTCTAGATAAAATTTTCACAAATTAAAGCCAAACTTGACTATGTTCTGAATAAAAAAATCTTGTATCTTTAAGTCTCTATCCATTAGACCCCAGTACTATCTCTCCCTTATATACCTTGGCTGTCCCTGTGTGAACCCTGTTCTTGGCGTCAGCGGCTGTGATGGTGGCCTCTCCCCGTTTTCCGGTTGTTATCTCCCCTCTGACGCTGACGGTGGTGGTCTCCACGTTAGAAGAGCTCCACACATACTCCCCACTTCCTCCCTTTACCTGTCACATGACAAAGGTAAATCTTAATGTTAGAAGCTTGTGGGAAAATTTAATCAGAGGCAATTCTGACTATTTAAAGCTTAAAGTATAATCAAACATAACATTCAGTCTGCATTGAAATGAATCTGTGTACAGACAATTCTTTGTTTTGCTACCTGTAATCTGTACTGGTGACTTGTGGGTGAGTGGGGGTCCCAGGGAAAGTAGAGGGTCTCAGGTCTCACTCGAATTGGGTCAAAAATCTCCACTGAACGGGAGCCTTTTACAGTAGGGTTAACTTCTATCTCTGTACCGTCCTACAGTAAAATACACATCATAATCTCTTCATCACAGGATCAAGTCAATACAGTGAAATATCAACCCTCAGTAATACATGATGTTGACTTTATGACATTTTATGAAGTGATTTTTGGTTAAATTATCAACTTTATTTTTCTTTATAGGAACAAACAATGTCATGTCACATAAAATTGAAAGTTATCCTACATGTCCATACAGTCAAACATCTTCCCTTGAAAGTTGCTAAAGAAAGGCTAGACTCTCTATAGTCTGTCCTCTGTCTGTTTCTTTTTAAACAACTTTTCTTTATTCATCGAATAAAAACTTGCAGTTTATTATGGATATAATTCACCACCTCTTGTACAATGGCTTTCAAGACTCCTTCAATGCTGGTTTTCCCTGGCTTCAGTGTGTACACGTGGTGATAAGTCCCGTTCTTAGTGGAGAATCTCACATCAAAGTATTCTTTAGGAAACAAGGCCCTCAGTATAACATTCTACAAACATTAAGTATTGTTTCATTGTTGAATGAAACATTTCTATAAAACATGGCTATTTTTATCATTCAGCTCACACTTACATCAGATGGGTGGATTTTGTGGCTGTTTTTATTGTACAATTCTATAATGGTGTACTTACATCAGATGGGTAGATTTTGTGACTGTTTTTATCATACAGCTCAATGACAATGGTGTACTCTTTCTCAGTCTCCAGGACCCACTTCTTGTCCGGCAGGACCACAAACCCGAGGTAGCTAGGGGCCACAACGTACAACATGGCACTTGGTTTAACAAGGGCATCCTGCTTAAGATCTCAGAACTGTTAAGGAATCATATACTTTCTGGGGTTCAACTCAACTTTAAAATTGGAACTAAACTTTTGAACTAAATCATGAATTCATCAAAAAACTAATTATTATTGCACCTTGCGAGTTTAATTCAAAATAGTTTGAAAAACAAGAATTTTGGTATAAATAGAAATAAAACTATTGATGTAGTGGGTCAGAGCTGGAAGTAAGCAGAACAAGGATACTTCTGTCTGTCAGCACGATCTCCGTGGAGCCGATTTCCTGTCCTGTTGCTATGGAGGTTTTCGCGTCTAAGTTACAAACACCGTCATCCTGTACCTCCAGGAAGAACTGGGAGGAAGGCAGCGAGATTTCTGTCAAAAACAAAAATAGTATCTTATAGATAAATAATGTCACCTAGGTATCTGATAAGAAGGCAGGGAAATTTTTGTGAAAAACAAAACAGGTATATCTTGTAGAGAAATAATGATGCCTCAGTATCTGTAAGGGCAGCAAAGAAATCTCGCACATCGAAAATACATATATTTTTACTAATATTAAGGAGGCTAGGGGTCAACAAATTATTTTTTTTTATTAACCACCAGATATACCATAAATTTTGGGATATGATATCTTTTGCTAAGAAGAATTTCATAAATTTTAGTTTTAAAATTTGATCATTTTGTTATATCTTTATATGGAGCTCTTCTCCTAAAGGAGATCAAAATAGTCTAAAAATGGCCAAAACCACCAAGCCTCTTTAATGTTGGGCAAGAACAAACACAGATATTAACTTTTTACTGCTCATCTATCATAAAGCTCTGTTTGATCAGCTTTACCGCATATTTTAGGTTATCTAAATTTAATTCTCTGGTTCTCAGGCCAATTTTCTCCAAAAAAGATGCGGGAGGGCGGCATTTATCATTTTACAATTAAGTAGATGAGGGAGGTATTTTTTTAATTTGAATTTTCGAATTTTCTTTAAAATAAAGATATTTTTTTATTCACAGATATACATGTACTTTCCATTTCTTTTCAAAGGGTGTGCTTTATCCATTGCTTATCAGCGTGTGAACATCCTTTTTGCAAATGGCTACCGGAAGTGATATTTGAGTATTAAACTACGAAAAAAAGGACAGAACTTTTTTTCCGGATTGATCTCTGCAATACCAACCTTTTATTTTATCAAAAATACAATAAAATTAGTGATGCGGCTACCTCTAAACGGATGCACGTGGGCCGGAGAACCAGAATTTTAATTTTAGGTAGCCTTAATTGTGGCGTGTTTTACATGTATTGTGGCATGTTTTCTTACCTATCATTGAGCTGTTCGATCAGCTTTACTGCATATTTTATTGTGGCGTGTTTTATTGTGGTGTGTTTTCTCACCTATCATTGAGCTCTGTTTGATCAGCTTTACTGCATATTTTATCGTGGCGTGTTTTAAGATGTAAGCCTCTGCAGGACTGATGATTAAGTTGGCCACCACTACTAACTTCACAACTGGTGATTTTACGTCCTAAAACAAAAATATATTTATGTTAAAAGATTACAGATACTTATAGAAGTTATCTTTTGAATTTTGGTTTATTACTCCTATTATTTTCTGTGAGCAGAAAATATATGCTTAACTTAATTACAATATACAAGCACAAAAAACACCAATTGGTACCAATAGCAGCCAATGTAAATATATTTGAACCCACTAGAAATAAGTTTGATAGTTTGCTGTAGAATACACCAGACCTTGTATGCCAGCTTTAACGAGTGCGCTCCCTACCTTGTATGCCCTGTCTCTGATGCGAGTTTTAATGAGTACACTCCCCTACCTTGTATGCCCTGTCTCTGATGCGAGCTTTAACGAGTACACTCCCCTACCTTGTATGCCCCGTCCCTGATGCGAGCTTTAACGAGTGCGCTCCCAGTCCTCATCCCCTCCACCAGGATCAGATCTCCCTGTAGACCCTTGGCCTCCAGCTGCTGTATGTGATTAGGCATCACATAGTGAGACTCAGTAAACTTGGTGATTCTGAAAAATTAGAGGCCTTATAAGTTATACCCACTTATAGGTACTGAACACAATGAATTTAATGTACAGCATGAAAAAAAAAAACATGTATTCTGATGGCTAAAATTGTCCAAATTAATGACAACAGACCAAATTAATGGAGAGTGTCAGTTTACTGATAAAATTCTCAGCAGTTTTCACAAAGAGAATAGCTGGATGATTTCCTTATAAACTTACGGATTAGCCGAAGAACTGTAGCTTGCTAGTCTGAAAAACTTAGGATGGATGACCAGAGAGCTACAGTGCCATCCATTGAAAAAAAAGGTGTAACTATTGCAAACAAAAATTTGTTCTGTATCTTCATTTATTTCTCCATGAATGTTAGTATTAAGGTGTTTATAAATCCGTGAATTGAAGAAACAGTGAATAATTTTTCAATAATTTCCATGTTTTATTCCGAAATTTGAGAAAAAGACTACGATAGATTTATATACATGTACGTGCAGTACATGGTCATTTCAGTAATTACAAGTAGCACCGCACTTGTCATATGATTATTTTAATTATCACGCTTTAATTTAATTAAAATTAATCGGCTGATAATAACCTGGTATTTGTTAAAAAGCTGTTTTAATGGCCAGCGCTACACGTTTCTTCAACCAAAACACGTGGGCCTTGGGTTTTGATTACCCGTGCGTAATTAATGTTACCACGTGTATTTGTTACCTGCATTATCGTGCATATTAGTTTTTATCGACATTTCGGTTTTAAAAAAATATTTAAATAACTATCGAACTTACTGAAGATGTGGAAGGATATTTTTTCGTCGTCCTACATTAACACATTTATTACCGTCCAGTGGTTATTCGCCGCGTTGTATTAAAGATCTTGGGTGTGCATGCACTCATCGTAATAGCATATAGGAAAGTAATTTGACGTTTATTAGTCAAGGACTTTTGATAACTGCACTTGTTTTAATTAATTGTCAATTATTTATTTAATCGAACTATTTTATATAAATCTACGCTCTTGTTTTTGAGATAAAGACAACGTGTCATTTACATGTAGCTATGGTATGGATAAAACAGACGTAGAAAAGGGAGGTAACTTTTTTAATATACAAATTCCGCGAATTCAAGAAACCGCGATCGTGTCAGATAAGAGAAAAACGTGAAAATTACAACCCGTGAAATTAATCCCCTATACAGTAATACGTTAGGAGCACACTAGGGCTGGGATGATACAACTTTTTCTATATCGATACTAACACGATATTTGAGCCACAAAACGATATGTATCACGATATGTTTAACTGCCTATAAAATCTTTTTTTGCATTGAAATAAACAATTATTTCTTTGCAAATGAGAATAATTTATTCAAAATAGTTGTTCATATGTTGTAAAACAAAAATATTTTACTCAAGTGTTGTTAATTATTATTTATTTCATATCTACATGTATATTTAGGCTATCTAAATTTAATTCCCTGGTTCTCAGGCCAATTTTCTCCAAAACAGATGCGGGAGGGCGGCGATTTATTTTTCATTTTATTGGCAATAAAGTAGATGAGGGAGGTATTTTTTTAAATTTTAATTTCCGAATTTTCTTTAAGATAATTTTTTTAATCACAGATATACTTTCCATTTCTGGTCAAAATTTCTGCTATATCCATTGCTTAACAGCGTGTAAACATCGTAGGTAATGTCCTCGAATGTATTTTCAAACGAAGTAGCCAAAATCTCATTGTAAATGGCTACCGGAAGTGATATTTGAATACTAAACTACGAAACAAATGAGGTCGGAAATTTTTTTCCCGGATTGGTCTCCGCAATATCAACTTTTTATTTTATTAAAAATACAATAAAATCGGCAATGCGGCAACCTCAAAACAGATGCGCGCGGGCCTGAGAACCAAGATTTCAATTTTATATGGCCTTATATTTAACTTATTTTTTTTATATATTAAACCCCAAATGTTAGATAAACAATGAAAAACAGAAGTAAGATTTTTTGGGGCGATATTTCGATATTTCTTCAAATGTATCGATATGTGTATCGTCCTCACATATATCACAATATATCGATATATCGTCCCAGTCCTAGAGCACACAGATATTTTGAGATGACAGCTGAATCTATGGAGAAAATAAATCAAGAAATTGGACATTTTGGGGCCCAATGAATGGCATTGAAGCTCTGTTATACTATCCAATTTTTTTCAGACCAGCAAGCTATAGATGTAAATCCACTGACAGACATACCAGTCAGTTATAGATTTCTATCTACACTACAGACAGACAAACCTGAGGATTTCCACCATCTCCTCCCGCTGGGTACTTGTGTCGGGGAGTAAACTCCACTCAAACTCCAATCCAGCCAAACTAGAAAACACATTTCCTACAACAAGCACAAAATTCTTTTTTACACTTGAAAAAAATTTTGATTTTTTCTTTAACCTTCCATACAATTTGCAATTGCAGCCAAAAACATTAATAAAACTGTGAAGGTTTAAGAACTGTTAGAAAATGTTTTACTACTGGTCAAAAGTCAGTTAAAAAAGAATACAAATCAAAGTCATCCTTCAAGACCTTTAAGTCCTGTCAATAAAGTTACCATAATTAAGTAGGCTTCTTAACAATCAACTCTACCTTTTTCCTATTCTTATCTTAACAATTATGTCTACCTTCTTCATCATATCCTTTAATTATGAGCTCCTCTGGCGAGTCTTCTAGATACAATAATCGTGTGGTGGTCTCGATCTCAAATCGCGATATCGCCTCCACAATCACAATGCAACGAAGTACTTCTCCAGTTACTGTTAAAAAAAAAACCACAATCACTTTCTAATCTGAATCTGTGATAAAAATGAATACAGGTGTATTTATCATACTTATAAGAGTGATCAATTCTTTTTTTTCGTTTTAGACATCACCTTTATTTTCAGCGAGCACCATGGAGGTTTTCCTGTAGGGTGACTTAGACACTGCGGAAATGACGGCCGAGAACGCGCACTCTCCATCCGTACTGTTAACCAGCTGAATCATGGCCACTTCCTGCTGAGTGGACTGCCTGTAAGAGTGGTACAGAATTACTGGCGACAATATAGTAGGTAACTTTACACAGGGTAATATTTGCCCCTTTTTATTTTCACCCCTTTCACCCTCGTTACAAGTGGGCGAATTCAAAACGGGGTGAATTCAAAGAACACAGTATGAATTCTTAAACAGAACCGTGACTGGGTGAATTTAAAACGGGGCAAAAATGTTAACAAGTGTAAAAGGGTGAAAATAACATGGGTTGAAAATAACCCTGCATACAGTATGTTCAATATGCACAAGGATCAGATCTAATTGCAGGAGAATATCTGCAGTTATCTTGAATATAATGTTCTTGTAGAGAAATTAAAAAAAGAAATTCTAATTTCATCTAATCTCACTAGGTTTCTCGTGAGATCTTGGAAGTGCAACTAAATATCGAAGTCATATTCTGAACTGTTTTATGCAGTATGAAGTTCAAAGAGGTGTATCAAAGTCGAAGTGCAAGCTATGAAATTTTTCATTATATGCAACTGTGCTTGTTACAGTGGTTCGCTGGTCCAACCTTGAAATATTGGTCTTAAGTACAAAATATGTCTAGTCAGTCACATACATTTATGACTTTTAATCTTTTTCTTAATTTTGAAAAAATGCTTGAATGTGAGAAACTGTTATACATTGATAGTGTGGACATAAGAAGGGCAAGTGCAGATACCTATTCAGGTTATTTTAAATTCTGAACACTTCAAACCGCATGCAACATTTGGCATGTCTAGACTCTATCATCATATCATTTAATGACAGCATAAGAAACTTGAAAGGATAATGCCAAAAAAAAATTAAATCAGATCAAAGACTACGTGTAGGTCCAAATTTTCTCTTGGTCCAGGCATTGTTGTTAGAGCTAGCAGTGCAAGCTGTGCCTTGCTGCACTTCACTGCACTTGCTTTTAAATGGTTATAGCGAGCACAGAGAGTTCAATAGACTAAAGTGTAAGAACAGAGGAAATTCGGAATAAAATCTGTACATATGTCATGCAAAATTTTGTTTGAAACCTTCTCAGAATTCCTTTGCTACCAGGATTCCATATAAATAAAATAAATAACATAAAAGGGTTCAGTTTGTAGAAGTCATAAAAGAAACAAAAAATACTCTACAATGTTTTTTGTCAAAATTGTTTAGTTTCAACCAGACACTCGGCTATTTCCATAAACCCTGACGAGCTCCGATATGTCACAGTCGAGATGTCTGGTGCAACTTGATGTTTGAAGTGGTGGATCGATGTTTCAAGTGTATTTTTTTATGGTACAATTGCACTTGCCCCAACGGTCACACCCTTAAACATATTATCAAGCTATTTTGAATAGCTTAATTAGTGATATTCAGTCCATACTATGTAAAGAGATTATGCTGGACCTCTGGTATGCTTTATCATCATGACATGGTTCAAGTTTTATTTGCAGCATTACTTGACTTAACAAACTCCAATAAGATAGAAGGACATTTTCATAGGGGGGGGGGGGGGGTAAGAAATAATCACTATGGCTTGACAACCGCGACCTACCATGTGTAACAACTGTCTGGAAGTCTAGCTTCTTCTCTCGATAAATTGATTTTCAAAGTGAAATTTGTGATGACAGAGCTATGGTATGGCAGTAGAATCTTAGGGTCACTCAGTCTTGCTGAGTTTATGACAATCACTGCGGCAGTCAGTAAAATAAATAAACACAAAATAGTGTTTTGGTTTATCTTTGCCGCCATTCTGTAGATGAATGGGGGCTGCCATGAAATTAATCTCTAAACAAAATGTGTATCATATTTCAAAACGATTTAAAAATTCTAAATACAAAAAATTAATTTTGGTTCAATAAATATGAAATATTTTAGAACATATATTAAAGAATATGTATTCTATTTAATTACAAATTATTTGAATTTGTTTAGAGACTATAAAGCACTGACGAAATTTCCCGGATGACACCCCGCCATATTTGTTTATGAACCACTTAGCTTCCTGGACAAGTCGACTGAAATAGTATCTATGGTGGTTTTTTATTAACGTAGATCGTCAAGAAAGCCTCCAAAATGGCGAGTGATTTTGACCCAGAGGATAAATACAGGTATTTATTTGTGAGTCAGAAGGAAACTCGAATTAGACAGCCCCTCCTATAAAAAAAAAGTCCATCATAATAGTAATACAGAAGATTGATAGATATATTGCCTTTCTGAATTTATGTGAAACACAAAAAGACACCTTTTATGGGCTTTGAGCTATAAACAAAATAAAAACAAATAGAGAATTATGACTGTCCATTGTCTAGTGCCAGCACAATTCTGACCAGGGTAACTGTGCTGGTATTCCAGTAATGTTATGACTCAGAACTTTAAAAACTTGTGAATGACATAATTGTTAATGACTTTAATGTGCAGTTGACTTTTCCTGTTATAAGACTACCTAGAGGACCTGTTACTTTTATGTGGAAAAGTTCTTTATGTTTTAAATATTTTTGCAGTCTTCTAAGCAATGACACAAAGTATCAGGCCTTTAATTCTCAACAGTTCGTAAAATCATACACATATGTATAATATGTAATATGATGACGGTGCGACCATTAGGGTGAGCGCAGATACTAATCCAGTTTTCATTTAGATCAGACTTGTCAAACCTCACGTGACATTTGGTGCATGTAAGACTCTGACTTCTCAAGACATTGTTTGTTGCTTTACCAAACCGAAGCCTGAGCAGGTGATTTCAATCAGTTTATGACTATTTTTCTGCAGTAAACAGATAAATTCATGAAGCAAGGCAAATTGATTATTCAATTAACTTTTGTCCTTATTCTCGCGAGAACGTTGCTTTATAGTTTGTGTCCGAAGCGATGCATTGTGGGTCCAAATTACTGCGGAAAAAATTTTATGGAATATGAATGTGCAGTAGTCCAAATTTTCTCTTCGCCCAGGCATTGTTGTTAGAACTCGCAGTTACGAGCGTCGCGAAGCGACGCTCGTTGTGCTTGTTATAATTTGTCTGACAGTGAAATTGTAAGGGCTAGTGCAGCTTCATTTACATGATGGACCTTTTTGAATGTTGTTTTGCATTTCACCTCTGACTTTACCTTCTTAAGTCTGTGTTCACTGCATGTTACAGAGCTCGACATTAAGGCTTCTCCCCTTGTCCGGTACCAGTGAAAAAAAATTACAGACAAGTGAATATTGCATGGCACTTATTCGATTTGACAAATGTAAAGCAGACCTGTTACTCTTACGATTTCGCCGTACGTATTTTATACGGATTTTTAGTACGAAATACGTCTCACGTTATGATGTAATGAAAATACGGAAATACATTTGTTCGGAATTTCGCAGTAAAAGGGTTCGTTAATTTCGTTTTAATAATAAAATTGATTGATTGTACGTTGTTTAACGTCCCTCTCGAGAATCTTTCACTCATATGGAGACGCCACCACTTGCCGGTGGAGAACTGCAAGTTTGTCCTCTTCTCAGGCCATTGAGCGAGGAGGGGTCTTTGTCGTGCCAGCACCTACTGCGTCTTTACTTCGCGACTCTAGAGCAGACGGTTTAACCACTCTGCCAAGCCGGCGACTTAGTAATCAGAAAACAGTTTTCTCCATAAGTATATTTAAAATCAATAAAAAATGAAATCTCACTGATAAATGCCAACTCTCACGGAAATATTTCATCAAAATTACTGAGAAACAACGATATGGGTAAACACGTCTGGTAAAGGAGTCTCTAAATAAGAAAAAAGAATGACTGTTGAAAGTTAATCGGTAGTTTTAAGACAGAAGCTGTACTTTGATCCCGATAGGGATCACTATTAATTGAGTTCACATTCGACTGGGATTGAAGTTCACTAATTGCATATTACTAGAAAGGCATGAAAAGTACAAAGTTGTGATTCTGTTTGATGTTGACAGGTTGACTTGTGAACATTCTGAACTTCTCATACAAAATCGGAAATATCTGAGCCACTAAGTTACTGACTAAGTGATAAAAACATGAAGTCCTACACAAAATCATGATCAAACATTTTATATCCTCTTCAAGCTCTGGAGGAAATCTGAGTCATGTTTACTCAGGGTTCCAAACTCACTAGAAACAACAGCTGCCACAGGACTGGCTACCCTTAAAAGTTATTGGCCCTGCTGATTTGAATCTGCCAGTAGTCCATGTAGTCTGGGTATCACAACTGAAAAATCCTATTGTGATTTGTGATATATTGCAATATTAAATTTTTTATTGCAGTGTATCACAATATAAAATCCATAATCAGTTTAGCTTTTTCCATCTTACATGAAAACACAAATGCAAATTTTGTGTTCTGGAGTTGATATTGACATTGTCTGGTTTATTGTGTTGTCACAAGTGCTTGGCTGAGTTTGTTGTGCACAAGAATTTTTCGGATCACATTGCAATAGTGAGATTCAGCTTTAACTTAAAGATGTTTCATGTATGATGTAGCAGCCAGCTGTTAATTATCTTTCAATTTCTAAACAATTCTGCATCATTTGCAACCATATTCTACTTGAAAAACAGGCAGGTAATTCTGTATAACGTTTTATAAAACCTGAACAAGCATTGAAAAAAATAACATGTTACATATTATGAATACATATTATGAAGAACGAAATGGGGATATACCAGTTAACTGGTATAAAATATCACACAGCACTTTCTGCCAGACCTGATTAAAAAGCTCAATATTGTTCTGAAAGTATTAACTTGAGTCTCTGATTTTGTCCTGATTTCTGTAATTTAAAGAATTGTGGAATACTTTTAAAAATGGTTTACTCTATGCATAGTATTAATTGAAATGAAAACAAAACGTGTTGACAGTGGGTCTAAACTATATTTATACTTGTTTCTTTTATAGTTGGTATTTTGGGACCCTTTCGCGAGATGAGACCAATGAGATATTAAATCCAACAGAGTCGGGAGTATTTCTGGTCAGGGATAGTCAGTCTATACAGGGAGACTTTGTTCTCTGTGTCAAGTAAGTACAAGTACTGAATCACAAGCAGTGGAATCTAATTATAATTTTATTTGAATGATAGAAAGAAATCTAACCAGTAAATATTGTATAAATGATTATAATTTGATGAAATATTAGCTTGTTTTGATAATTTTTAAATATTAATATTTACATTTGCCCAATGATAATACCTTAGGCCAAATAAAAAATTTGTGTGGTTCCAGTTACCCTACCTTCCCTATTTTTCACCATGTTCACCCCTGACCCTAAACTTTTTTTTTTGGGGGGGGGGGGGGAATTTCATTTTTTTTTTCCGGAACATTATCTCTTTCCAGTGTCAAGACAATTATGACCCCTAGAGAATAATGACTTGGGGGGGGGGGGGGGTTCATAACTAGGCACCCATCAGTGTTGACTAGTATATTATCATGCCACATTTAAATGCCACCTGCAAATCAATTATATGTATTACGAAGAAAAAATTTAAATATTTTGTAAAGGAAAAAAAAATCCCTACCTACCTATCCTAATTTTTTGCAAGGTGTAACCGGAACCTTACCTATTTTTTTGTTTGGCCTTGTTTGGCCTTATAGCATGTATATATTAAGCATTGTATATTAAGGAAGCAGATATTAATACCGTTTTAAGGACTGTATTACTTGATACTAGTGTGTTGACTTCCTGATTCTTGGTTTTATTTACAGAGAAGAAAACAAGATCAGCCACTACATCATCAACAGAATCCACGTAGGGACAGGAACCAGATTCAGGATCGGTGACCAGGAGTTCTCAGACATTGCTAGTCTTCTTAGCTTTTACAAAACACATTACTTAGACACCACCTCACTAATTAAGCCTGTAAGTACATTACTTCGACACCACCTCACTAATTAAGCCCGTAAGTACATTACTTAGACACCACCTCACTAATTAAGCCCGTAAGTACATTACTTCGACACCACCTCACTAATTAAGCCTGTGAGTACATTATTTAGACACCACCTCACTAAATAAATCTTTTAGTAAACTCAAGGTTGTCCTAAGAATTTAAGTAGAATGAAATCTGGGGTTCCCCCCAGATTGGGAGTTTAGAAGGAATACCAAAATATCCAGGGGATTACATCAATATAGACAGAGAAATTCTCTGGTCCCATGTGTCAGGGACAACCCTGAAACTCTGCACTTAAGTATCAGTCATTTACTAAGCCTGTAAGTAATAGACATACTGTGTATTCTATATTCAAAGTGTTTAATTTACTACACGTAGTAAAGACATATTAAAATGACTGGGAAGTTCACATTAAGTTCACTTAAAACACATTGCAAATCTCAAGGTAAGATATGTAAAGCAATGTTAAAAACAAGGAAATTATCTGATAAAGTGGACTGCCTATATCATATGATATTACTTGCATGTAGTATTCTTACAACAGCTATCACTTTTAGTACACAGTGATACAAATTTTTCATTGGGCAGATGCCTTTGATATCATTAAGTTGTGGCACTTCAAAAATACTTGAAAAGAGGTTTATTATGCACCATATATACATAGGTCAGTAGGTCACAGAAGCAAATCTTAGGAACTGATCTTCTATATTGACTTCTGTGACAAAGTTTTGTTTTGTTATTAACAATCTCATGCTTGGTTCATCAACGTGTTATTATACTTAATGGTCCTATGGAAGAGTTAAAAATTCACAAATATTTTACAGAATTAAAAAAACCCAGATGTTTTCTTAGCCACTAAGTCACTGAGTTGTATCAAGTAGGATTCAATGTGCAAAAAGTATCCAGACTGTGTATCAGTTAATAGTCTTTAGAAATTAGAATGAATTCTTCACCTAAAGATGTTGAATCATTTCATTCCAGGCACCCAGGGAAAAGGTTGTTGCCAAATTTGATTTTCCAGGAAGAGTAAGTAAAACATATCTGTACATTAGCAGAAGGTTGTACAATACTGTAGATCACTAAATTTTCACGACACCTTATTTTCGCGAGAAAGTCATTGACTCTTTATTAGCGAGACATAATTATCACGAATTGCTGTTTTTACTCTATATAATCATAAGGAATACTTTTAAACGCAAGAATGAAATTTTCTCGAGCTCATTGTCTCGCGTAATTACGCGAAAATAAAGTTCTCACGAATACAACATGATTTACAGTATTAGTGATCATAGCTGGCTTTATGCAGCCTAAGTTGTCAGCTCTTACAGCAGCACAAGAAAATAGAGCAGAAATCATTACAATGGGATCAATAAATTAAATTACATTTAACTGGAAAATAAAACTAAGTAGATCTACAATTCTATGACAAGATACAGGTACTGTTCTTTCTCTCACAAAAGAAAAAGTTGAGACCTTGCTAATAATTTTGGCAGATTGATTTTTATAAACAACTGTTACAATGCACTGAATTACATGAATCATAGGATTTGGCAGAGAAACCTTAGTAAAAATAAAATGATCAAGGAAGCAATGGGAACCCTACGAATGATTCAAAGAAATGTAATAGGCCAGAGTTTTGGTCCTTGATCTTCTTGATTTATTTACTCTTTATATCAGATACAGTTTAAGAGATATTTGTTTGTCTTGAATGATAACTGAATCTTTTTCAGGACCCCGAGGATCTGCCATTCAGGAAGAGTGAGGTATTAGAAGTCATCTCTAAGGATGAAAAGGACTGGTGGACCTGTAGAAACAGCAGAGGAAATGTGGGTCAGGTTCCCGTCCCTTACGTCTCAAAGGTTAGTATCGGGGCGGTCAGAGGAAATGTGGGTCAGGTTCCCGTCCTATAGGTCTCAAAGGTTAGTATCAGCGTAGGTCAGAGGAAATGGTCAGGTTCCCATCCCTTACGTCTCAAAGGTTAGTATCAGTGTAGGTCAGAGGAAATGTGGGTCAGGTTCCCGTCCCTTACGTCTCAAAGGTTAGTATCAGGGGAGGTCAGAGGAAATGTGGGTCAGGTTCCCTCCCTTACGTCTCAAAGGCTAGTATCGGGGCGGTCAGAGGAAATATGGGTCAGGTTCCCGTCCCGTACGTCTCAAAGGCTAGTATCGAGGCGGTCAGAGGAAATGTGGGTCAGACTCTCAAAGGTTAGAATTAGTGATGGAACGATTGTCGCTGACAATCGATTGTCGGTCGTTAGAAGCTCATCGATGCTACTAATCGATTATAAAATAAATGTCGCCGACATCGCTAACAAAAAATAAAATTGTCATACTTCAATTTTATTACCAAATCCAAGTGCAAAGAGCATAAAAGTAGTGATGAACGTTGAAAACATGGAAGGATTCCGTGTCTTGTTGATACTTTTACCACCATGATTAAATATGGGGTTAGACTAATACCAGGAAACGTTAATATTGCAAGGTTTTACTATACAAAGGAAAACATAATTAGTATAGTCAATCTTTAAACGTAATTATTATCATAAATACAAGTCTAACTTCTGGATAATTACTTTTAAGACTTGCAATTTTATTAGTTTAACTAATTAAAACTAATTTTAAGAAAAATATACATGTATTAAATGAAAGGTGGGACTAATATCAGTAAAATACCCATTGCATGGACTTTATAAAAAAAATAAAATAAATTCCCATTCTGTTTCAATAGTCTTATATAGTCCTATATTGTTTAAAGTAAACAAAATAGTATTTTCCACTTTTTATAAAAGAAATTTCAATTAACATTTTTGAATATTTTATGTAAGTAAATGTTTTTTTTTGTAAAAGTCTGACAGAAATCTGAATAAGTTTCAACTTTTCTATATTAATTTTATTAAAGTTCAAAATTTCGATTATAATCGATTATTAATCGATTATGCCCAGCCATAGTTGCCAACTCACCCGATTTCGTCGGGTCACACCCGATTTTTCAACCCGTAACCCGATTATTTTTTATGACCCGGCGGGTCATGCTTATCACCCGATTTTTGCCGATCAACCCGAAAATCTCCCGATTTCCGGATTTGGTTCGTAAATTAGGTTGCACTTTTAACTTCCAGTTACAACCCAAGCTTAGATCTACGTAAACAATGCCGATGGATTAATTATCTGTGCAGGTGTAAACAATTAACTGGGTGTTGTTTTGACAAATCAATGTTTGAAGTCAATTAAAATGGCTTCCGATAGAACTAGATCGTTATCAGGGCCAACAGGAACAAATTGAACCAAACACACCAAGAAAAAGAGAAGCAATATTTATGTACATAATCAAGGAATCTTGGGATAAAAAACTTTCATTCTAGATAAAATAAAGTGATCAAAGACAGTGTAGGCCTAACTTCAAATTTAAAACATGTTGCAGTACTTAACCAATTAAGAGAAAGGAAAAATAACTTCAAAACTGAAATTGGTATGCTTTCAAATTTAGCAGAAACTGAAAAGGCTTTTTTTAAATAAATGCACATTTACTTCAGGTCAATACTGAAATATGAAACCTTCAATTTTCATTTTTAACATGTAAATTAAAGCAAATTATGTAAAAAAATTTTGTCATAGTAAATTAAATCCCTTTTCAATAAAAGAATTCTCAATACACAAATACTTTGTATATATATCATGTATAAAATTTAATCATGGTAAATATGACAGTGTGAAAGGATATCAAAATGATATCCTGTCACAGTGTGGCAACTATCAAAAGTGAGGTAAAACTCTTGATTTTCCTTCCCATAACTAAGAGTGTACATTGTAAAAAAACCTCCACGACAGAAAGAGATAGATAAACCATTCTGGCAGAGAATTAAACCATAAAAATTACCCAAAATATATTGATAAATCCTTGTTTACAATGTTTTCACCTTACTTAGCTATGTCTCAACTGCTCAACTATGAGGTCATGTAGACTATATAATACTATTTTACAAAAAGACGGAGGCAAAAGAAAAATAAAAGAAACTTTTAAAAATGTAATAAATAGAAAATTCAATGTTTTGTTTTTGGAAATGGAATTTATTTCACTCGTGAGATGGAATTTTTCAACATTTGCACTCGTGAAAATATCAAAAAATTCTGTCCCACTCATGGAATAAATTCCATATTCAACTATAAAACTTTGAATATCCTCTATAAATTTTCTGCAGTAGGCTAGATAAGTTGGGATTAATTGTACTTTCCTGTCAATGATTATTTCCTTCTAAATTATTGATTGACTGTATACTGTTTAACGTCCCGCTCCAGATTATTTTAATGCAAATTTAGTCCTATGCTCAGCACTAATATGGCCTTTGAGCAGAGAGGGATCTTTCTCATGCCACACTTGCTGTAACACAGGACCTTGCTTTATACCATCTCATCCGAAGGACCGACCCATTTAGTCGCCTTTTACGACAAGCAAGGGGGTACTGAGGACTTATTCTAACCCGGATCCCCACAGGGCTCCTTCTAAATTAACACTAAGAACTTTTTCAGTAATTAATGATAGAATGGGGTTATTGTACAAATACCTTTAAAATTCATACTCTTGAATTTACATAGAGCACTAAAAAAGTATTAGAAATAAATAAAAGAATGTATCTTCTATTTTTGTTTTTAGAATTCAATGAAATCATAACTCATTGTATAGGGTATTTTAATAGAAAAAAAGAAATAACTTATGCATTCCAAATCTAATTACTTCAAAACAAACTTCATTAGCAGACAGAGGGTTCAATTAATCTAAATGTGACAGCTAGCTGAAATCAATGCCTGGGATTTTCTTCCAGAGGAAGGCTTATTAATCCCAATTTTTGTGTCCCATTGCAGCTTTCACAATTTACAATGGGAATATTTTCAGCAGTTATCTCACTTTGCCAATATGTACTCAAACAAATACAACTATTTTCTTTTTACATTAAAAAACAAGAGATGTTTGTAAAACACTTATGACCCCCCCCCCCAAATTAAATTTTTCCAAGTCCGAGAAACATAACTCTGTCAAAAATGTTTTGATCGCACTCAAAACAGAACTTGACCTATATGATGTTCTGATAACTCTGTATACCAAGTTTCATTTCAAATATTTGCAATCTTTGCAAGGAAAATAAACAGAAACAGCAAAAAATTGGAATTTTTATAAGTCAAAGGGGCATACCTCTGTCCAAAATAGTCTGATCATACCCAAAACAGAACTTAATCTAGATATTATTCTGATAAAACTTTTTACCAAATATCTTTTTAAACATGTGCAATCTCTGCACTGAAAATGAATGGAAAATGCAAATAATTGAAGTTTTTCTTAGTTCAAGGGGCATAATTCTGTCCAAAATTATACGATAGTATTCAAAACAGAACTTGAACTATATATAATGTTCCGATAAATCTGTATACCAAATTTCACTTCAATATGTGCAATCTCTGCAAAGAAAATGAATGGAAAGAGATGATGGACCGACAGACCACAGTAGCAAAGCAATATGCCCTCCCTTCTTTGAAGGGGCCTATAAATACCAATGTGATGTGTCTGTGTCCATATACAAATCAATGCACCAATATAGATGCATGTGTGGCTAAGGAGTTTAATTTTTGTCAAACATATCAGAATCTATAAGTCAGTGCTGGGGAAATGAAACAGGGATTTTAAAATTTGTAAAAAGAAAATGTACTTCACAAATAATGATAAAAATAGCAAAACTTATGCATTTTTATTATGATTTAATTATTTAATTACATAATTTATTTATGCATACTTTATTATTATTTTCTCTTTTTTAATTTAAAGTTAAAATGTTCATCCTGTCACTGTTGAGGAAGTGTGTAATAACAATTCTTTGGTATTTCAGAATAATGTCAGGAGTAAATTTCTGGAATGTTGAAAAACAAATGACAAGTGATGTCATAAAAAAATATGCATCATTACAACGACAACTTTGCCTGGAAACTCAGAGCTGGAATAATTTACAAAGAAAAAGGCAACATATCCATGAAAATTTCCCTCATATTCAAGATTATTTGACGAAATACAACCCCCATCCTAGCAATGACTACCTTCAAGACATTTTCCTTCACCACTATAATGAGGAGAAAATGGTGTATGATTATTCATTTTCCCGGTTGCAGGCCCAAGTGTTGTCCTGTGATCACACATTCAAGGTATCTGTGAATATAGGATTCATAAACCCTGCTACAGAATCATGGACAACACAGTATGATTCCTTATTCATGATATTGAATGAATACGGACAAGTCCTGAAATATGAATTTGTCAAGTCTACTTCATTTTCAAATATTGAACACAGTTTTCAGGACCTCTCCAATTCTCTGGAACAAAATGTGAATTTAATTATGCTAGACAATTGTTGCCACTGGAAAAATAAAATTCAAAAATTATTTCCCAATGTAGAGGTCAAGTTGGACTTGTTTCACGCAGTCCAGAGAATCTCTAAACATTTAACAAAATCCAGCCAATTCTATAAATCTATTGTAAGAGACCTGCGATTAGTTTTTCGACAAACGGGGGATGTAGAGAAGAATAGGAAGATGGACACTCCATATACAACTCAGATTTCTACAGCTTTTCAGAACTTCGTTTCTAAGTGGAAAGATGTAAAAGACAATTCTGATAAACTGGTTTTAAATGCTGAGGCTCTTAAAGCATGTTCAAATCTAAAGAAACATATCGACAAAGGTTGTCTGTCACAAATACCTACAGGATGTGGCACCAACAAAAATGAAAAACTTCATCACTTCCTGAACAACTCTGCCCTAAGTGTTGGTAGGATTGGTCCAGAGCTTGCTAAAGCTCTTTTATGTGTACTACTCTATGTATGGAATTCTTCCAGGAGTCCTACAAATAGTACTAATGCAGTATACCCAATTTTTTCAGACTATCATGATAATAATGTTCAGGACGCTTGCTATTTTTTACAGAATCGTACAGCTAAACCTCTCATTGAGGTATGTCTTTCACCAAGACATGAGAAGGAAACGGATAATTCCCACCAGTGTCTCAACCCTGTTTTAGATGAAATTGAGAGTTCTGTATTTACTTCTACTAAAAAGTTTCATCATATATTACAAGCAACAGAGAGGAATCATAAATTGTACTGTTCTTTAGACTCTCTTCTTTGGACAACAAATAATTCTAATCTCCTTCTAAAAACTTCGTCCCAATCATCTACTGGTAATAAGGAATATTTAGAACAGAATGCAGCAAAGCTGGGTATGCAGGTTTTAAGTACACCTGAGGATGGAAACTGTTTATTTTTCTCTGTGGCGTATGCATTACAAAATATTTTCTATGATCTACCTCACACATCATCATTGGTCAACTGTTTGAGTGATAAAGTGTATGACATTGGTGAACTCAGTTTTACCTTGAGGCAATGTACTGTAGACGAAATCATTAAAAACCATCAGAGGTACAATAACTTCTTCACAGATGATGAAACGTTATCAAGTATTGAGAAATTCAGAGCACCTGGCACATTTGAGGGTAATTTAGGAGATTTCCTTATTTCTGCTTTGTGCAATTTCCTTTGCATACCTATATGTGTGATCACCTCCAGGACTGAAATTGAAGTAATGCTCATAGAAAGCCAAAATGAACATATTTCTTCCAATCCATTGTTCATTGCTTACAACCATTGTGGTCCTGGACATTACAGTGCCGTTACAAGTATGGAGACATCCACAAGTGAAGGGCATGATGCAACAACAAGCATGCAAACTGAAAGTGAAATTTTGGAAAAAAAGGTTACACATGTTAAATGTCGCTGTGGAAAGTCCAAACCAAAGTCTGCTGATGGAGACAAGAAGTTCTGCATTAAAACCAGATGCCCTTGCTTCAAAAGTAACAAGCTTTGCTCAGACCTTTGTGCTTGTCTACAATGTGACAACCCATATGGAAAGAAAGAAAGGAAGGAAAAATCAACCTTGACCATCTCATCCAGAAGAAGGAGGAAGAATCATGCTCAGTTTAACAAACAGAGCAGTCATTCATATCTTGTTTCCCAAAATGAAAGGATTTCTCAAGGCAAATGGTCAAAATTGGAAACATTCCTTCTGCACAAAATAGTGAGCTCTTCCACCAACCGAAATAAACGCCCTCAAACAGCGGTCAAGTCAACATCAACGTACAACAAACTGGTTGATGCCTTACTCACTCAGTATGATATTGGAACCTTAAGGAAGAAGACCATTCGGCAAGTTCAACAGAAACAAAGAAATATCATTGACTGTGCTTCAAATTTCAAAAACTTCATTTGAAACATTCATAAGAACTTTAATTGTTGATGCTGAATTTGTTCTGGACTTATATGTCTAATTAACATACTGGTTGGTATACATATTCTATATGATAGAAATATTGTGTTATAACTAGGATAGGTTTGCACAATCATCAAAAATATTGTGTTCTGAATATACAATTATACATATTTCTCACGATGAGTTGGTACATGTTTTCTTTATTTTATTTTTTACTTTAATTAATTTTTGGAAAATTTTATAAATTAATTATTAATGTTACAAAAACAAAATGTACATTGTTTTCCACACTTTAGCAATGTTATAACTTTTGATAAATACTTGTAAATTTCAGCCCCTCCCCCCCCCCAAGAAAATAAATAATTTAAATGTCATCTATGGAATTTAAAGGCAATCAAGTTGTCTGTGATCTCCTGGAAATCAAAAAATTAATCTACTGGTACCGATAACTGATTGTGCTAGATCAATTTTCCAGACTGGAGGCATCAAACATTGAATTTTATAGATGAGGTCCTTCCATTCAAGTTTTTTCTTTGTTTAGCATCTACCCATCTCTCAGAATTGTAAAGCACAAAAGCCAAAAACATGAAACAGGCTATATATATTTTTATACATGTATATATAAACAGTTCAAAGAATTTGATTTCATTAATTTTTTTCATGTAAAAAAGTTATTTCTTAAGCAATATCATGGTAATATATATATATATATATCTATCTGAAATAATTCATATCCAACTTAAATATTACAAAAAATATATTTAGAGAAATTGACGAAAATTGTGACCAGAATAATTACTTTTGAAGTCATGATTTCCATTTTTTGACCTAAGTAAGGTGCAAACAGATGCTTAACATGAACAAAAACCTGCAAAGACCTATTACTAGAAAGTTTTCCTTTACAATGTACGAGTTTTATTTACTTTAGCTGTACAATACTTTGCAAGAACCTGTGTGGACAAATCTGTTTTCCTTATCTTATTGAAAAGTTTTTGGTGTTTGTGAAGCGTACATTATTTTGTAAAAATAAAATTTATAGTGAAAAGAAAAGTTAATTTTGTGTGTGTGTGTATGTGTCATTGTCACTGGACATTGTGAATTAAATAAAAGAAAAATAACATGCAGTCACGAAGTCTACTTTTTATATTTAATATGCAAAGCCAACAATTTTTGGAAATTGAAATGGGGAGATTGCAGTCAAGTCCATGTTTAATTCAAAATAATGTCATCTATGCACAGATGTACATGCCATTTGGTTTCGGTGAAATTCTGATAGCCCTGTTTCTGCAGTAGGTCAAGTCATGTCAAAAGCGTTGGGTACTGTCGATAGCCAAAGATCATGAACATAGCTGTTTTCACAGGAAATATATAAAGTAAATGAAAATAAAAATGCCCTGGCACCAAATGTTTAAAAATTATGCCCACAGTTTAAGTTGATTCAATTTTTACCACCAGAAGTCTCTGTAGAGACTGTAGCTCTACTGGTCTATAAGTATGACAAAGGGAAAGAAGCACTTGGACTTTAACTTTTGCAACAAGCAGCACTAATTCACAATGGTTTTAATTTTGTTATGTTCGCGATTTAATAATTTTCCGCCAAATTCACCCCACCGTGAATGTTATTATGTATTAGTTTTAAATAACATGAATAATGTTACATTGCTTACAGGAAATTTTGAATTAATTTCTTGCAGCATTAAATTAAAACCATCGCAAATGGTACTTTCTGAATGGAAATTTTAACACATTGGAATTAAAACAATTTAATTACAGTATATTATGTACGTTAATGTAGTCTACTTGTGTGCCAACTGCCAAGCTATATAAAATTCAAACCCAAACTGTACTTGGAGTAGCATTTCAAGAATATGTTTAAGACATTTAGTAACAAAGACAGCACAATTCACCAATTCACACTATTGTGCATCATACTGCAGCGTAATTGTCTGCAAAAAAGAAAGTAATCAGGCCAAAAACTGTAGCAGTAATAACAATTTAAAGGCATTGTAAAGGAATTGTTCAGAAATTTCCATTTTTAGGAACAATGGCAAAAAACATTCATCAAAAATCAAACAAGAGGCCCAGGGGCCAAAGCGCTCACCTGAGCACATCAGGCTTGAATTTACTCCACCACATCCCCCCCCCCTTCCAGGCAATCATCATTTGAACAAACTAGAATTTACACTACCCTAGGACGATTCCATATAAATATCACTAATCATAGCTTTGAAGTACTTGAAAAGAAGATTTTAAGAGGTTTCCCTATATATCCCTATGTAAAAATTGGGTCGGCCATTTTGGCCCCACCCTAGCCCCGGTGGTCATGATTTGAACAAACTTGAATCTACACTACCTGATGATGATTCCACATGAGTTTTATCTTTCCTGGCATAGTGGTTCTTGAGAAGAAGATTCTGAAAGATTTTTCCTTTATATTCCTATGAAAAACTTGGATCGGCCATTTTGGCCCCACCCTAGCCCCGGGGGTCATGATTTGTACAAATTTGAATCAACACTACCTTAGAATGATTCCACATGAGTTTCATCTTTCCTGGCATAGTGGTTCTTGAGAAGAAGATTTGTAAAGATTTTCCCTATACTTAATTTATTCCTATGTAAAACTTGGGTCGGCCATTTTGGCCCCACCGTTGCCCCGGGGTCAAGATTTGAACAAACTTGAATCTACAATACCTGAAGATGCTTCCACGAGTTGTTAATCTTTCCTGGCCCAGCAAAAAAATGCCAATAATTTTTAACAAATTCATGATTATCTCCCCCTTGTAAAAGGGCGTGTCCCTTCATTTGAACAAATTTGAATCCCTTCACCCAAGGATACTTTGTGCCAAGTTTGGTTGAGATTGGCCAAGTGGTTCTTGAGAAGAAGATGAAAATGTGAAAAGTTTACAATGCCGACGACAGACGACGGACAAATTTTGATCAGAAAAGCTCACTTGAGCCTTCGGCTCGGGTGAGCTAAAATCTATTCATCAAATCATGTCCCTTAGTGTGCCACATAATATCAAAACCAAACTGTTGGAGTAGTTTTTTTTACAAGGAATTTCACAGAAATTTCTATATTTAGTAACCATGACAACACTATTAATCAACACCAAAAACTGCTCCAAATATTAGGGCTGTATCAATATATTGATACATATCGATATTCAAAAAAAATATCGTATCAAAAAATAACTTCCAATACGTATCAGACAGACACTTTTAATTCTTCTAATTCTGTTAAAAAGATGGGAATTTCAATCACCAAAGATTATATTTCACTTTTTTGAATTAAAACTGTTCAATAATTTTATAATTTATAAGGAAATAACACAGTTTTTACAATGTTGATTTTATTGTCATTAAAAGTTTTAATTTGAAGTGTTAGTTGTCAAGAAAATGAGACAAGAACTTTAAAATGTTTCAAAATCCATCCCGAATAATGTGAAGCCTATAAAGTGCTTTTTAATTAGAAATATCCACTAGTAACTAACAATTATAAAAAAAAAATGGTTATATATTCTACAGTAAAATTACACATAAAAAGGGCTTAAGAACACTTGTCCTTCAAAAAAAATAAAATTAAACTTTACAATTTTTTTTCACTGAGGAAATTTCTATATTGATTTTAATATGTAAACAGTAACCTATAGAAAAATGTCATTGTTTAAGTTTACAGCAACACGTACTGTGTGAAGTAATTGGAATTAAGAATATTTATAAATAACTTACATGTATTTACTAATCACGGGTAACATTCTTCTTTGTTATTCAGATAAGAATGTACAAGCAAACTTTTTAGCATGTTTTATCTTGGTGACAAAATAGGTTAACCCTGGATATTTATTTATGAAATGTACATAAAATATTGGCTCTCTTTTCATTTGATAGCTATAGGATCCTGAGGATGAATGAAATAATAAATCTACTTTGGTTGTTACTGAAGGATTTTCTTTTACATTCATGAACACAGAAATTTACATCTTAAATAATCTTTGATGTAATATTTTAATTCATAGTTTATGGGATCATCACACTTTTTTCTGAATTAATTTAAACAATGTTTTATTATGAATTAACATAATAGGATCAGACAGTTGGCACATACAACCCATATAAGTTCTCTCCATAATAATTGCTTCAAATGGGCAGGGGTGTTTTTAAACATTTAAATATAAATTAATTTTTAATACAGATTATTGAGAAACTTTTTACTTCTGATAAAAATTTGTCTCAAAATCCCCAACACAGGTCAAGTTTGACACCTGGGTATTTCACTGTGTATTAAATCACTTCCTGTGTATAGGGATTAGGAGACAGGTGGCCACAGGTAGACTGCTAGCCCCCAAGGCATTCACACCTGTACAAAATAAGCTCCTCGCTCACCTGAAATTTACCACCTGGTAAACAATTTCTGCCTTTAAAGGAATTTTTCAGAAATCTCTATTTTAAGCAACCTGGTATAACATGTTCAATGGTAACATAATTCATTAAAAAACAAAACTATATCCATTCAAGTATGTACCTTAGTAATGTTAGTGTAGAAAATTTGACTATCTGGTGTCAAATTATATTTATATCAGACCAAAACTGTCAGAGAAATAGGGTTAAAATGGAATTGCAAAGATACATGTACTTCTATTTTTAGTACATATGGCAACAGTGTTTAATAAAAAGAAAATAAACTGCTGCATTATATTATAAATCTTAGTGCAGTCTTCTTTTGTGCCAAGTTATACATGATTTAAACCCAGACCAAAACTGTTGGATGAGTAGCATTTTACAAAAAATTTTAATTTTTATCAGGGACCTACATACTACCCTGTTTAAAAATTATATAATATGTAATGGTTGGGGCCGTGGATATCGGCCTGGATAGCTCAATAGGTAGAGCACCTGACTAGTGATACAGGGGTCCCGGGTTCGATTCCCGGTCCAGCCATGCATTTTCTCCTTTCCTGTTACAGATTTGGTGCCGTGCCATGCCCTGGAATTGACAGGTGCAAGACCTGCCAGGGATGAGCCTGGGTTGGGGTCTTTGGAGGGCCAAAGACCTTTAAGGAGGGAAAACATCAGTTTGGTCATTCCTTTGTGGAAATTGCAGCATCTGAAACCTTGGCTGCTGCTGGTACAAAGAAACACATTAGAAGCATCCTCTATTTATCTCTGATTCATGTAGGGCATAGAAGTTCTTAAAAAAGAATACTGTACCAAAAACTTCTACCAGGTCAAAACTGGGCCAGAACATAGGCGCTTGGTTTCAGGATGGTGTATTTTGTGTATTATGTGTTTTTGTTGGTGTGGCTGAATAACCTCATTAAAAAAATAAAAATTTGCTGAAATTAGCACGTTTTCAAAATGTCATATTAACTGTATATAAAAAAAGTCGAGCGTCACTCTCCATCTTGAAAATCAGGGGGTACCTCGGTTCACACATAATTTTCATCTATATCTTCATTTTTCCTACCAGTGGCGGGTGAGATCTAGTTTCAAAAATGATTGAATAAAGCCTTTCAAACGTCTGCCGATTTGAACTTGCCATATAAAACATGAGTAAACCCAAAACGTCCTCGATACCCAGCACAGAAATCGAAAGCAACGGAAGTGCCGATTTCTAACGATGAAAAATGCAGAGGCATCCTGAGTTACATGGAAAATCTAGAGAGGTCAGAAACTGCGCCAAATTTGTTCGCTCTAGATATTCCGTGTAATTACGGGACACCTTTACATTTTTCATCATTAGAAATCGGCACTTCCGTTGCTTTCAATAAATAGGTGCAAGAATCGAGGACGTTTTGGTTCTCTGCATGTTTAAAACTGCATTTGTAGGTCAACAGATGATAGGGAGTAGTCATTCAATCATTTTTGAAGCTAGATCTCACCCGACACTGGTAGGAAAAATGTAGATACAGATGAAAATTAAGTGTGAACTGAGGTACCCCCTGATTTTTAAGATGGAGAGTGACGCTCCTTTACTCTTTTTGTATACAGTAAATATGACATTTTTAAAACGTGTTAATTTCAGTGAATTTTTATTCTTATTTTGAAGAGGGTATTCAGAAACACGAAAAACACCTAATACACAAAATACACCATCCTGAAACCAAGCGCTTATGGGCCAGAAGAAACCTCTTACCTCTCTAGATGCCATTGTGATTGATGAGATCAATAAATCTCTGTATCTTAAGTTTAACAAATTATCAACCAGATGTCATTATTGTCATATAATATATTAGACCCTGCAATACCTTGCAGTTAAAAATTGTGGAAGGTTAACATTTTGCTACCAAAATATCTTGAACCCGGGGTTAATCTGTTAATAAATTATAGCCACAATTTTATATATCCACCAGCCTTGTTCTTGAGATTATTTAATGACCCCAGCATCTTTTTGTCTTTTCTTGATTACCTCCCCTTGAGAAGAGACTTGGTCCTTTAAATTATCAATTTAGACTCCCCTTTTATGGACCACATGAGAATCAAGTCTGTCTGAATTTTCCCGCGTAAAATGGGAGCACATATGAGCGTCTCCGTGACGTGAACATGGTGAAAATAACTGAAGGATTAAAGTATCACCTTTAACGAAGAAAGTTTAAAAAAAAGATGATTACCTGTCGACTCTTCATTCAGTGAAAGGAGACTTTAAGTCCCGCCTATAAAATCTGAAACAGCTTGTAGTTCGACTTCGTGATAACATGAAAGTATGGTGGGCTGTGGGCTGTCATATTGCAGGTGTATTGGGTGTTGCTAAAACGCGGAAACGAAAAGTATTGGTTAGTCTCATATTTCACAGGTGCTTGTGGACAGGAACCCACCCCCCTGAATATACACCCTGGGTCCAAAGATTTTTTTTTCATCTTTTGTTTATAAATTTGTCTTCTAGAACACATTCACATTGTATTCCATATTAAAAAATAACGTAGAATTAACGTTTTCTTCAAAAATCATACCCATGGTACCGTGGGTATGATTTTTTAATAAAACGTTAATTCTAAGTTTTTTTGGTTCTTTTTTTTTTTTTATTTTTCATTGGTGTATATTCGGGGGGGGGGGGGGGTCCTAAAATAAACACAAAACTGCAATTTGGGTAATATTATTTTATTATAACAGACACATTTGCTATCCTTTTAAGTCCTTATTTTTTACAGATTCTGTGAAGTTTGCAATAAATTAACAAATAGCATCTAAATAGGTCGAAAATACAATACTCCAGGATACATGTACACGGAACATTCGGACAGATAAAGCTGATAAAAACCTCCGATTTACACCGCCGTGTTTTGGTCGCTCACAACGGGGTTTTCTTGTTTTTATTTATGCTTTTATCCGTTTCAAGAATCTGTTTATCATTTTATCATGTCGATTTTGTAAACATTCTTTGGTCCGTCTGTCATCGATCCGTGTAACACCTAACAATTCAATTTTTTGAAAATGATTTAGAGCTTTAAAATATTAATATTAGTTCAAATTTCTAAATTTCAGAAATTCAAACTGATTTGGTATATTGAAAATATTTTAGTTAAACAATCTAAATTTTCAAATTTCTACACAAGTTTTGAAATGTTAACTTCTTAGATTTATATCATATATAATCAAATTTCGAACCTAAAACGATTTTGGTATTTTAAATTTATGAGTTTTAAGCTATCGTTTGCTCAGAAATTTTTACACTTAACAATATAAAGTTCAAAACCATTTTACTTCTTTTGCTATTTTTAAAGTAACTTCAAACTTTTTAATTTCAACTTTCAAAACGTTCTAGATTTTTAGATATTTGGAATTTTAAATCAAACATTCAAATTTCAAAAACCAAATCACTTTTAGGTTTTAGGAATTTTACTTAAAATATCCAAAATATCAAATTTCAAACCTTGTTTGAATTTAAAAACTATCTCAAGAACTTTTTTGGTCAAGCAAAAGAGCTTAAATATTAAGAATATTGAATTGATACAGTCATAGTTTAAAATTCAAACCGGTTTTCGTAATTTGATAGATTGTTAGAGTTAGTTTTAAATTCCATGAATTCTAAAACTTTAATGTAACATTTACACTTTTGTTGATAAACAACAAGAATAAACACACATTATATTTTTCCCCCAAATCACATAAATCACATCTTTATTTTTCATATACATATTTCTTTGGTTTACATTCGTGTAAAAACGTTTGCAAGGGTAAATGCGGGAATTTTATAAGATTTTGTAATACATGTAATGTTTTATGAAACAAACTGTGCATGATTTTGTAACGATTTACATAGAAAACGGCACATAGTGGCATATTTCAACACCACAAGGAAAATTTCTGATTTCTTTATATTTTAGGGATTTATCATTCATGGGAAATTATGTCATTTCGTTTTAAAATCGATTAAGATATTGATAATGTTTGTACATGTATTTCAATACATGCAGTATGCATCCAGTTTCAATTGTTTGTGATATTTATGAATCCTAAACATAATGTCTATAAAAACGGAGTGAAAACGAGTACAAAGGAATGTGTCCCTTGGACAGAAATTGTTGTTGTTTTTCTTCCCTAAAACATGTATTTTTTTTTTTAAGAAGATTTTATTAAAAATCAAATTCCAGATTTATTTTGAATTTATTTATTTGATGAATCCTTTTGTTTTTCTTGAAGATCTGGAAATAGAAAACATTTATCACATAAATTCAAGTAAGAGGAGAAGAATGCTTGCAAGTTAATGTCAATATAAACCTGAAGATGAAAATATACATTTTCATTTGTAGTTTGCTGATGATTTGTATACTAGAGAGAAATACTGTAAATTAAAAAATATATTTTCATAGCTCTCGTATAATAATTTAAAAACAAAAAGAGTCAATTATTGATGCAGCATCCTTATTCAATAACTTATTTATTTTCATTTCAAATCATAAAACATTTTTTGAAATGAATATGTTGATATTTTTTCTACCCAATTTCATTTTACCCAAAAAGAATATTTTGTTATCTCCTTTTTATTATTATCATTTTTTAATCATTATTTTTATTTTGTGATTATTTAAAGAAGAAAATGGATATATTTGTTAATTTTTTTTAAAATGTATATTTGTTAATTTAAAAAAAAAATGTAAATTATTTTGTCAATTTTCTCATGTAATAAAGACATGTTTATAAGATGTTGAATCCTCTAAGTTAAGCGTCTTTTTATTCCTATTTCTATACATGTACACCTATAAATAGGAATCCAATTTGACCTCACCCTTGTCCCCCTCTGTACTTTCCCGGGACCCCGTCGGGGAGGGCGTGGCTGACCGGCTACTCTCCGTTATAGGGGGCAGTAGTGTCGCTGACGTCATCCCGGCAAATTGATTCTCTGGAGGACAAAAACAAATCATTATCCTTAAATTATTCTGAATTATGTCAGAATTTATTTATGAAAAAATACATTTAAAAATAAAAAGGAAAATATGGACACATTAAAAAAATAATATAAAAATAAATAACGGTGTTATTCTTAATTATTTCAGTGTTATTTATGAAAATATTTTTGTAAAAGTAACTCGTAGTCACATTTCAAAGTAAAAAAAAAAAAAAGAAAAAAAAAATCATGAATACTAAGGTAAATAAATAATGAGACGAATAAAGGAAATAAATAGTATAAAATAAATGAATAAATAAATAAAACAGAGTGTCTAATATGAATTTGATTTTGTTTTTTTAAATACGTGATTATGCTAGTCGTTTACAACAAAAGAATACAGCGAGTAAAAAGGAATTGCTCAGAGTTGTAAATTCTGAAAATTATAAATTATAAACAATTTAATTTCAGTACTACATATTTTTGGAAATGACAGCTCTGTCGTATTTTTTCTATCATAATCATGTTCATATGATTTTCCACCGACCCCTTGATTGTTTTTCTTCGGATTTTAAGATATTTAAGAGATATGAATGCTGATTTTTGTGTCATCTTCAAATTGCCATTTGATATATAGCTTTGCTTTCTTAAAAAGAAGAAAACAAGTTAAAAAAATATTTAACTCCCCACCCAAATATTATAAATTGAAAGATCATTCCTGTAGATCTTTGATTATTCTGTTACATCAATAGAATATAAAACAACAACATATACTAAGTATATCCACAATTTTAATTATTTTTTAAATTTATTTTCAACTTCAGAAATCTTTTACCTGCTGAACACATTTGTTTAAAAATTTCGAACAAAAATTCTCCATGTTGTTCGCTGATGGCGCGGAAGTCGTCCTGGGACATCTGAAGCAGTCTCCGACCGTCCAGATCCTGGAAGCTGTCTACCAGGTTCCCCGTCACCTCGGAGTCCATCTTGTAGTCCTCCGCTACATACTCCAGCCAGCCGGCCAATTCCACCGACGTCCAGTTACTGGGATGTAGTGTGGCCCAGCGGGGAGGAAAACCTATCATTACAGATATTTTTTTAAATTTCTATCTTATTTTTTTCCTTTCATAATTCATTGTACCATTCTTCTTCAAATCACCCCATTTTATCTGCGAAATAATATTTAGCATACCATCATACATACATTTTATTATTATTTTTTTTAAATTACTTTTTGATTTTAAGTTTTTAAAATTATAAATATTATAAGTCAGTAATATTCTAATATCTAAAGCATCTTGACACTTAATTTTGAAATACTTGCCTTGATTCTGAATTTAATCTTTCTTGAAAGTATAAAAAAATTATTCAAATACAGTACCTTTATCCAGCTTGAATTTTATTAGGGGTCTTGTTAACACGGCCCAACTTTGAAACCATACCCGGTATTTCCAATATCAAATATAAACAACTTCTAAACTGTCCAATGGCAAACTTTTAAATCATAGAGTTCGACCAGATAAAATTTTGTAGGTTTCTTTGAAACTAGAAAAGCTATATGACGTAATATCTAAACAGAGTAACCAGGAACGTTTGAATGTAGCTGATGATTTAATTTTAGAAATCGATAGTAACACTAGGAATTTACTCAACATTAAATGAATGGACCAAAACCCGGAAGACTTTTGATTGGTCAATTGCGTGGGAATTTGAAGAGTTCCCTGAATGAGGAAGTACCGCGCCATTTTTGAGAGATCCTAATCAATGAGTCAGTTTGGTGCACCTGACATTACACGTAGACTAAGGTACTACCGGATCTATCTCTCTGATTGTCTTAGACAGCATGGACTTACATAATACTCTTAAAATAGCGGCAATTCCTCTTTTAAATCTTAGGCTTTGACATACAGTTTGAATTCAAAGAGTCTGATACTCAGTTTAAAAATATATATGTACCATAATTATGTAAAAGAATAAAAATGGATGTCTATATAGTGTACAATGTATTTCGTAAACGCACTTAATGTAAGCTTATATGAAAGATAGATTTAGCATCCGGTTTTAAAAGTGGGACAGATAGAAAAATGACAATTTTACTGACGTACTTTGTCTGTTTTCACGCTGTCCCACTGGATCGAACATTACTTTACTGACGTATAATTATGGACCAAAAAGGAAGGGATGGGGAGTGAAAATCCTGTTTCTTGTAGAATTTGAGGGGAGGGGGGGGGGGTAACCTTTTAATTAACATTCTTAACAGTAAAGGTTATGCTAAAAAAATGGAGCCAGCCCTTTCCATCTGAGCCTGATACTAAGTGCCTGTAATATGGATTTAAAAGGTTAAGATAACGATTATTGAGCGATCAAAATTTTAAATAGGGTACCCTGATTGAGTAAATCAAAGATGGATCAGTTGCCCAGGAGAGAAAAGCATCCCTTGTCGACCAAATAAACAATATTCCATGGTCAATTAGCACCAAAAGAACTAAATGTTTAACCCTTTGGACTTATTATCAGTTTAATAAATAGAAAATGAATGAAATACTATACATTTTCAAACTTCTCTGTATTCTAGCACATAATTACGTTTATATGTATGAGTTTAAAAATTATAGGCATAAAACAACACGACATAAAACGGACCCCTTGAAATTCAAGTGAAGGGATTAGGTCCCAAGGAGGAGTAAGCATCCCCTGTTGGCCGGTTATAACCGACTTGAGCCCTTTGTATTAATCAACGAGAATGAAAGTTCCATAGTCTAAATTAATGTAAAGCAAAGGCCTAGCAATTGGCTTGAAATAAGTGACCCCAAAAAGACCCAAATTTAACTTATATTTTCCAGTATGGTCATTAAAGCGACCAAAGAATTTACGACGTGCTGACTTTCAATGTTAACGAGTATGTTGAAACCCCTTTAACATCCACTTATCTGTGAGTAGCCTGCCTCGGTTTAAAAAGTTGACAGTACTCAGAGCATTCTCTTTATTTGCAAATACGATGGGGGACGTAGATACCTTAGGCAGGTGATAGTGAAATGTTACATCAACAAGAAAAGTTAATGATAGACAAACTGGAATTATCTCGATATCATACAATAAAATTGTTAGTTAGCCCTTATTCTCAATATTCGGTAAGACATTCAATTATGAAACAGATGACCACGTAACGTCTTTTATCGTAAGATCACTGAAATATTCTGTCTGACATTTTTCATACTAATTTTTCGGCCATTACTACACTGTGAAGTGTCAGCGGAAGTGTCCGTTATTTCCCGATCATGTCAAGGAACACACGGTGGGTGACGTGTGACAGGAGGGCAGGGGATGCTTACTCCTCCAAGGCAACGAATACCATCTCTGGTGTTTTAGAGATCCGTGTTTGCTCTGCTCCTAACTTGCATTATTTGAATGGCTTTTGGGCTTGAAAATTGGGCTTGAAGTTATCTAAGGTGGATATTCTTCAAAATCATATGTCAGTTTTGAATATTTTGAATATCCCAAAGTACAAAAATGATTTTGAACTACGATATATATGTTGAATTCCAAAACTTCATAAGAATCCTTACAAACTAAAGCTGAAGCCTTAACAGCATTAAAAAACATGAAACCTGATAAAAGTCCAAGAAATGACGGATTTACATGCAGCTGAGTTTTACAATTTTTTAGCTCTACTGGTCAGAGACCAGAAGAGCTTATGCGATAGTAATGCGTCCGTCGTCCGTCCGTCTGTCTGTCTGTCTGTCTGTCCGTCTGTCTGTCTGTAAACAATTTTTCAAAATGCTAATCCTCCTACAGTTTTGGTCTGATTTCAATATAACTTGGCACACAAGTAGACTACACTAAGATACATAATTCTGTATATCGGTTTTTGATTTCGATGAACGGTGTTGCCGTGGTTACTAAAAATAGAAATTTCTGTGAAATTCTTTCAAAATGCTACTCCTCCTACAGTTTTAGTCTGATTTCAATACAACTTGGCACACAAGTAGACTACACTAAGATACACAATTCTGTATATCGGTTTTTGATTTCGATGAATGGTGTTGCCGTGGTTACTAAAAATAGAAATTTCTGTGAAATTCTTTCAAAATGCTACTCCTCCTACAGTTTTGGACTGATTTCAATATAAGTTAACACACAAGTAGACTACAATAAGATACATAATTCTGTGAATCGGTTTTTGATTTCGATGAACGTTGTTGCCGTGGTTACTAAAAATAGACATTTCTGTGAAATTCTTTCAAAATGCTACTCCAAATACAATTTTAGTCTGATTATAATATGAATGTGGCATGCAAGTAGACTGCACTAAGAACATAAAGAGACTTAATCAAGGATCATTATTCTATTTATTGCTGTTGAAAAGTTTCAATTTCCAACTGCTTAAGTACTTTTCTCTTCCTTTGCTACAAGTACAAACCAGTAGAGCTTCAGTCTCGACAGAGACTTCTGGTTTGGGAAAGATATTGGGCAGTTCCTTATTAGATCAATTAACTATGGATTTCAAAGGGGAGAATTATCCACCACTCAGAAACAAGGAATTATAACAATCTTACCAAAAGGCGATAAACCAAGAAACTTTTTAAAAACCTGGCGACCAATATCTTTGCTCAATGTTTCATATAAAATAGCTTCTGCATGTATTGCAAATAGAATAAAATGTGTATTAGATTATCTTATACACGACAATCAAAATGGTTTTCTTAAGAATAGATTTATTGGTGAAAATACACGTATTATCTACGACGTACTTCAAAGTACAAAGACAAGAAATATATAAGGAATTATTTTACTCATTGACTTTGAGAAGGCTTTTGATTCGGTTTCATGGAAATTTATGTACAAAACATTAAAGACTTTTAACTTTGGTCCTGACCTTATTAAGTGGATACTATATTATCAAACTCAACTATGTGTAATTCAAAATGGTATATTTTCACCATTCTTCAAAATAGGTAGAGGAGATCCAGTCTCTC
>NW_026928788.1:0-35482 GCF_032062105.1 Saccostrea cuccullata | reverse complement strand
ATATAGTGAAAAGTATGACATTTTGATATGGATAAATTTTTGTTGTAATTACGTTCCAGATATATTTCTTTAAAAGAAAAAAAAACAAATATGGTAACTACAGCAAACTGTAAATACAAAAAAAGGAACTGTATAGAAAAGAAATTGAGTATATAGAGTTCCTCTCAACTGAAACGTATTTTCCATAGTTTTAGCAATTTTTTCTTAAAAGATTAACATGAAGTTAGGTTTTTGGTGAATTTGCACATTTTTAATATGACAGCAGGTGTGTTTGAGCTTCTAAAACTACTTCTCTGCATTGTATATAGATTTGTACTTTTTTATCAACTCTTTTTCTTTGTTGTTGGGGACTTTTTTATGCATTCATTGTGGAATGGATGACTATCTATGTGAAAATTTCCTAAAATACTTACATTAAATTGTCAAGTTTTAGTAGACGTGAATAAAAGAGGGATGTCTTTAAGATTTCAAAGGAAAAAAATTGGATGTGTATTTTCTTCAGTACACACACTTTGTCAAAAAAGATGAAAGCATGATTAAAGTATTATGGGAATACTAGTATAAGGCTTTTTTTGTTCCATAGAAATCAAACTCACGGGGAATTGCTATACTCATTAATAATAACTAAAAGTTTCAGCACAGACTGATGACGTATAAGTGCCGTGACGTCCCTTGCTAGGTGCTACTAATATCCCCAAACTTATAAATGGAAGTTGATCTTGTGTTTCTATAAATACCGTTCAAATTGCCAAATATGAACCAGATTCGTTTTCGGCCAGACCAGACCACAAATATTTATTTCACTTTGAAAAATAGATTTAACCTTTAGTGGTTAAATCCCATTGATAATAACTATGACATGACATTGGTAAATGAATATAAAGATGACAATGGCAATTATCTTATTCTAGATGTGTCATAGACAATCCCCCTTTTTTGTTAGTAGATATATATGGATCAAATAGGATACACCAGCCTTCTTTATTAAGATTTTAATATGGTATGTACAATATTATTACTCATCACAATATGTGATTATAGGTGGTGACTTTAATTTAATTTTAGATAAGGGTCTAGATTCTATTAACTATAAAAACTTAAATAACCCTAAATCAAGAAGTATTGAAGTTGATAGAGATACTAAATTTAAAAGATATTTTTCGTGAAAATAATCCAAATTTTAAAAAAAAATTACTTGGAGAAGAAAAAAATCCAATAAAACAGGAAATTCAACAATACAAACATGTTAAGATTGCACAATATAATAATAATTACTGTTAAATAATTTATTTTTGCCAGTACTAAGGTTCAAAAATGTGCCCAAATTATAGTATCGCAATGCTAGAAAAAATACTAGCATTGTAGATAGAATATATAAGTTGAAAAAGCTATACCTTTAAGAAATTGTAAATTTTCAGAATATGAAATGTACTGGAAATTTATTTGTAATATGCTATAATGTATTTATTTTTTCGAAATTATAATCAAATATTCAAACATTTTGAAATACTGAATACTGTTCCCCCACTTCACTATTTGTTTTTGTGTTTACCCTCATCTATTCCCTCCCCTTTGTTTACTTCTTTTTATTTATATTAAAGCTTTCACAGTGAAGATTCAAATAATACATGAATGTCATAATGTTTTGCAGCTTTTTGAAATGAACATGTATTAGTATTTACCAAAGAGGAATTGTATAAATTGTATAATATGAATTACAAGAGAGAAGAACTGGAAGCATGCATTGAATGTAAACAGATATATTGTACAGTCTCTAATTGTGAAAGCAAAAATAAGATCCATGAATAAAAAAGAAACGCCCAGATAGCATGACTATGTTGGGCCAACATTTGTTAAAGGTTGTATGGTTGGTGTTGGGGGAACAACGTTGGGCCAACGTTGGACCAATGTTACCAAGTCAACCTTGTCGACCATGACGGAATTCCTATGTTGGCACAACGTTGGTCCAACGTAAGCAACTTCCATTCACTTTAGTTTCCAAGGAAGGAAGGATCCTGGTGTTGGCCCAACGTTGGACCAATGTTTGTAATACACCCTTAAAGAACGTGTATTTACAAGTTGGTAGTAGTATGTTGGCCCAACGTTGGCCCGATGTTTGTAATAGACCCTTAAAGAATGTGTCTTATCAAGTTGGTAGTTGTATGTTGGCCCAACGTTGGACCAATGTTTGTAATACACCCTTAAAGAACGTGTATTTACAAGTTGGTAGTAGTATGTTGGCCCAACGTTGGCCCGATGTTTGTAATAGACCCTTAAAGAATGTGTCTTATCAAGTTGGTAGTTGTATGTTGGCCCAACGTTGGACCAATGTTTGTAATACACCCTTAAAGAACGTGTATTTACAAGTTGGTAGTAGTATGTTGGCCCAACGTTGGCCCGATGTTTGTAATAGACCCTTAAAGAATGTGTCTTATCAAGTTGGTAGTTGTATGTTGGCCCAACGTTGGACCAAAGTTTATAATACACCCTTAAAGAAAGTGTATTTACAAGTTGGTAGTAGTATGTTGGCCCACAGTTGGCCCGATGTTTGTAATAGACCCTTAAAGAATGTGTCTTATGAAGTTGGTAGTTGTATGTTGGCCCAACGTTGGACCAAAGTTTGTAATACACCCTTAAAGAACGTGTATTTACAAGTTGGTAGTAGTATGTTGGCCCAAAGTTGGCCCGATGTTTGTAATAGACACTTAAAGAATGTGTCTTATCAAGTTGGTAGTTGTATGTTGGCCCAACGTTGGACCAATGTTTGTAAGACATCCTTAAAGAAATGGCCTTATCAAGTTGGAAAGAAAATGCTTCCCCAACGTTGGTCCAACGTAAACAACTTCCATTCACTTTAGTTTCCAAGGAAGGATCCTGGTGTTGGCCCAACATTGGACCAATGTTTGTAATACACCCTTTAAGAACGTGTATTTACAAGTTGGTAGTAGTATGTTGGCCCAACGTTGGCCAGATGTTTCTAATACACCTTAAAAGAAAATGTCTTATCAAGTTAGTAGTATTATGTTGGCCCAACGTTGGCACAATGTTTGTAATACACACAAGTGTTATTTTGTTTAGGTGTTTTAAAGATTGGATATTTATATTGGGCCAACGTTGGTCCAATTATTATACTGCCAGCTAATTGATGGTGCTAATTTTATAATTAGCTGCTGCCCTTTACGTTGGGACAACGTTGGCACATTCTGAAATAATTAAGAGGACTTTCTTTGTCCATGTTTATCATTGGATGCCTGCTTTTATTTAGATATATTTTCAACATTTAACTTTGCACTTAAGTGATCACAGCACCAAAGAGTGTTTTATTCTATTTTTTGAATTGCGTTTATGCTTATTTATTTGTAACCAGATAGCAGAACATCGTTGGCCCAATCTTACACTATGGTTTATTATCTATGTTGGGTTACCTTGATTGGGCCAACAATGGCCAACATGGAATATTGATAGCTGGTTATGTATAATGGTGTGCTAATGTTGGGATAACTGTTGGCATTATATCATAAAACTATTATCATGAGAGAAAATGTTTGTTTTGGGATTGGCATTGGCCCTACGTTGGGCCAATATACCATGAATCTGACTGAGCATCATGGGTAGACAACAACCGGGCTACTTGTAATATCCGCGCCATTTTTAATATGACACGAGCGAGTGTAATGAGACTGATACCTTGCATATCTGCATCCACTTTGTAAGTATTTATAATATGTTTGTCTCGGCACAGCTGAATTAACGTTTAGTTTTTAAACGATCTGTGTAAATCAGACACGGGGAAGTGCAGAGGCCAGGTGCTGTTGGGTCAACACTGTACCCCAGATAGCATGCTAACATTGGGCAAACGTTGGGCCAATGTAATCGGTAACATCGGGCCAATGTTGGCAAATGACATTGACCCAATGTAAGTTTGCTTATCGGCCCAATGTTGGCCTGATATGTTGGGCCAACGTTGGCCCAATGTAGAGTGTTATTTCTACAGATATTGGCCCAACGTTGCGCCAACATTGGCCCAATGAATGCGACATTGTTGGCGAAACGTCAACAAGAACATTGGGCCGATGTTGGCAAATGACGTTGGCCCAGTGTCATTTTGCTCCTTGGCCCAATGTTGGCCCGATATATTGGACCAAATTTGGGCCAATGTGTATTTATAAACATTTAATTGTTACAAATCTGTATATTAACAAATCTGATCGTCCCTACAATCAGAAATAAATCTACAACCAATCCTACTAGAAAATACAAGCTAGCTAAAATAAATTTAAAATTCTTATAATTTATCAAAACAAAATAAATTATCAGTGATTAATTTTTTTGTTTCTATACAAGAAAAATAAATGAAAGTATAAAATAACAAACGTGTTTTGCTACAGTTAAAACAATAAATAATTTGCCCCTTATTTAGATTGAAATTTGTGTCTAGAAGAATGCATTTCAGAAGTCTACCACTTAATTTACTTATATACACTTAACGTCGAGTACATGATCAAACATTTTGAAAATGTTGAACTTGTTGAAGTTAAAACAAAATTAATTCAGTACTAAACATAAATTGGGTTCTTTCATTTAAAATTTGTTCAGTGTAACGACAAATTTTCAATACATGTATTTTATATATGGGGCAACATTGAATCAAAATCATTGTGATGATGATGATCCAGCGTAGAAATGTTATGCATAAATGCCTTCATCACGCAAGCTAATCACTTAATCACACCATGAAATAAAAAAAGACGGTTATTACTTAATTGACAGCTTAAACATATAGTGATATACTTGTAAATTTAATCGTATGTTTACTCTTTACTGAAAAAGTAACAATGTATTAAGTACCAAATACTACAATTTTAGTGCTACTGGAGATTCTAAAAAGACATTGAGAACACAATCAAAGAATAGCCAAGGTATGCCATGGACAGTGATGGGGAGGAAGAAACGGACAGAGAAGAAAAGAAGGGGGAGGAGGAGACTCGGGAGATAGAAGAAGAGACTTAGGAGAGGGATCAGATGGAAAGTGGCAGTGCCTAACTTTTTTTCTGTAATAAAGTGTGACATACCTATAGTTCTATCCTTTTCTGTGTCTGTTTGTCGGTTACAAACACGATGCAGATGCCAGAAACATTTTTGTGTAAGTAATCAAAATGACGGGATTCATTTTAGTATTATTTTAAGAACAGGGGGGTTGATTATTTGTTAGACGTGCTTATTGATACCTGTGGTTTACTTAACTTGGGCATAAATTTACAGTAGAGAGGGAGTATACAGTCATGTAACCCTACATGTATCGCTTGAAGTGAGCACCAACTTTTAGTTCTTTATTCATGTTTTCTTCATGCACTGAGCAATAAAATTATAGTATGTTATCATTTAATTTTATATTTTGATTTCTTTTTCCTCAGTTTTTTAATTAATGTAGAGCTACTTACAATGCAATACTTGTTGATGGCAATTCTATGAGATATTGAGAATACGTATTAAACTATTAATCTAGCATATATAGCATATATAGATAGTATTAAAGGACTTTTACCATTAAACTGTACTGCAAAACTAGTACAACCTTATTGTATATATCTGTTTGTCAATTTTGAGGTCAAATGGCCAGCAGTGAAGAGCAAATGAGTTGCCATGATAGAGAGCCAATAAGACACAAACCAACGTTGGCCCAAAAATGATGTTTTCCTAATATTGAAAGAATAAGTGGCCCAACAATGGCTCAATGATGTCCGTTCGTTGGTACAACAATAAGCAAACAAGTTGGTCTGATTAAGGGCCGATGAGCAAATTACCGTTGGCCCAACATTAATTGCTTACAATGGCCCAACTGTACAAAAATGAGGTTTGCCCAACATTGAAAAAATACATTGGCCCAACAGTGGTCCAATATTAACTGTTACACTGGCCCAACAATAAGCCAACAAGTTGGTTTGATTAAGGGCCGATGAGCAAATTACCGTTGGCCCAACATTAATTGCTTACAATGGCCCAATTGTACAAAAATGACGTTTGCCCAATATTGAAATAATACATTGGCCCAACAGTGGCCCAATATTAACTGTTACATTGGCCCAACAATAAGCCAACAAGTTGGTTTGATTAAGGGCCCATGAGCAAATTACCGATGGCCCAATGTTGAATGCAAACGGTGGCCCAACATAAGGAGCATTGTTGGCCCAACAAAGGTCCAATAACATTCTGCTATCTGGGCGGGAAGGAAATAAAACAAAAAGAAAAATAAACATATGACAATTCTTACATTTATCTATATTACGCACATGCTTATGTGTTAGCTATTAATTTCGTTAATCATTGTAATTGTGCTTTTTGAAAGGTACATGCAAGCAATGAATTTATTTTTAAGTATATTTATTTGTACTGTTAGGTGTAAATATACAGAGGGGAGGGGATTAATTGACAACTTTGATTCCATGCCAAGTTACAAATCGCATGGATTGCAAACCAGCAAAAACAACATTTTCTTTTTACCCCCCCCCCCTCTCTCTCTCTCTCTCTCTCTCTCTCTCTCTCTCTCTCTCTGGATTGTTTCTGCATGCCCATAGAAATACAATATGATTAACATGCGAAGTAAATACCCCACATCATCCTTGCTTCTCCTTGCCTGACCCATCTCGCCGTCACACACACACACACACCGATACACCTCTAATTTGCTAACCAATGTACGTCGTACATGCATATCAAGCTCTTTTAAAATAACGCACCCATGGTCAATCTCTGGTATTTAAGATTGTCATTGATTGGATGTATAATATAATTATATAGACTTATTTATAAATAGACGTAACAATCAATGTTACGTTTATAAGTATTTTATAAAAATATCAGAAAGAGAGTAAGGAAAAAGATACATTAGAATTAAAGTAATGTCCATTAAAGACGTAACGTCATGGTTCCGTCTGTCTATTTTGTGTTTCCGAATGGTTATATATGTTTAAATGAATTTTGTGTGATGTTCTGCGTTTATCACAACCCATAGAATAATCATATTTTTTGCTAAATTTTGTTTCATAACATTTAGCGGTGTTCTAAACGCAAAAATTAAATCACGCAAAAAGTGAAAACGGAATATATGGAGATAAAGAACAGTTTAAAGCATTTGATTAACACTAATTGATAAAAAATAAATTTGAGTACAAAAGATACATAATGCATCCACAGTATTCATTCAAGCACAGAGGGAATTCTGGCATATGTAGTTCACTCAATCACGCTTACATCTACAGTATATACTCACAACTATTTGTCTAAAGACTGAAGGTTCTTCAAAGTTTTGGATACAAACTTCTTAACAGTTACAAGTCATAAAATTATGTTTTGGTCTACTCGTATTTTTAACTTTTCAAAATTTACACGATAACAACATACACGTACATGTACATGTGCTAAGACTTTGACTCGCGGATCCATTACAAATTTAGTGACAAATATTACATTTTGCGTTGTGATTAACGCAACATATAAGAACTAACTTTTCTTGAAAATACGCTAATAATAATCTAACAACCAAGCTTTATGACAATCGAGATGACTTAAACTTTTCAATCGTCAACTTCCCTTACATATGCAGCAAAATACCTTCATCACCTGTATACAGGGTTTATATCTCTCAGTTGATTCGAAACGCAGGAGTATGCGCTACGTATGAACAATTTAAACGAGGTAAGTTATTGAAAGATATCAACCGTCTCGTTTAAAATCATCATTTCGTAAGTTCTTTGGTCAATACTATGACCTTGTCAGCAAATACAATTTACAAATGCAAGTCAAATGCTGATTGATGATTTACATACTAATTTTAAGGCATTTTACACACTGAATTGTTGAAGGATTTTTCCACTAAATTCCGATTATGACAAGGAACACATAGCGGATGTGACGGGAAGGCATGAGGATGCTCACTTTCCAATGTCACTTGATCCCACTTTTGATGTTTTGGAGGTCTGTGTTTGCTCTTCTCCTATTTTCTGTTGTGTAAAGCTCAAAATCGATTACAACATAACATGTATCTCTACACAAGATTCTACTCGTTTAGTGTGCTTTAAGCAGTGCCATTTAGGACTATGATTTCTTTAAAAAATAATGCCACAATTATTGTTTTTCCCTAGAATTTCCTTTGTGTAAATTAGGTCAATTAAATGTGTGAAATCTTTCGTGTGTATAGCTAATTAAACAATGAGGGTGTGACGTATTTGTTTACCTGACAGGTACCCACAGGTAGAGCTCGCGGCAGATGGCGCTGTCATTGGATGGTGAACCTAATGGTCATGTGTTAGCTTTACATATCAATAAATCTGAATTTTTTTTTTAATAAATTATGCTAAGGAACAAAATATTCATGCGTACACTTCAAAACTGCGACATTTATAATGATTATAATCATATACATGTAGTCTTTATTTTAATATTTCAAGCAAAATATGACGTATCTGAACTAAACATTAAAAATACTAGATTAAGCGTATATTTACCTAAGATTCGACATTTATGTTCAAATTCAAATTTTCATCGATATTGAACTTAAATATCCCCACGCTTCTATTAGTTAAATTCAAACTATTGGAATTAAAACTGTCTGATATTTAAATTCCGAGTCGATAAGAATCGATCATTGTTTTAAATCTCTGATATCTATATATGAAATGCAATTAATTTACATTTCGGTAATGGAAAATTTTAAAGAATAAATTCGATCTCTATTTAAATTTACTGTAGAAACATTAAAATACATGATTGTAATGTTTCGTTAAAGACTAAAGCAGTTCACTCTATATGGAAGACATATACATCAGGGGATTGTTTTACAAACGAATTTACGACTCAGACCAAAAACTTAAGCTGACTGTATAATTTTATAAAAGTAATGATTCTTTTTTAAATAGCTGGCATAAAAATATCTTGTTAAATTCTTTTTTAAAAGATTTAAACTATTATCAAATCAACGTACAATAAAAAGTTATGAGTAGATTGAAAGGTCTATTTTTTTTTCTGTAAAACGAGCCCAAGAATTATAGTTTAAATGGCTTGGAATTAATTTATTCTTATACAAATATCCCCCATCCTCGTCATAACAAAAAGCATGATACATGTAAATATATTTTTTGCGGAAAGAATAATAGAAATTATTACACTTTTTATTGTGACTGTAGCATAATCTTGTATTGCAAGAGCAATTAAATTTCGAAATTTTGTCACTAACCATAACTGTAATTTTTTTTTCTATTATAAGCGACATGAAGCCTTTCGTCATTGCATCACTTAGCCCTCTTCATATGTTGTGTATCAAGTATTTTCTAATTTTGAATCTGTGCAGCCCCCCGCCCCTCACACACACACACACATCCCCACCAAATTCAGCAACAGTACCCAGAAAGAGCGCATTTGATAGGCATTTTCGCCTATTCTACTGGTGTTTTTTTTAATAACATACATCTGTATTTCAGATATCGTCAGGTCTTAAAGGGAAAGTTTTTGACAGGGTTTATTTTCGTAGCTTAAAAACCAGAAAAAGAGACAGGACGGACCTTAAAACCCACTTTATCAGAAAAGGTCCGCATTCTGTATTTCAGATATCTTCATGTCATAAAGGGAAATATTTGGACAGAGTTTATTTTATTAGCTTAAAAACTATAGCTAGAGAAAGAGACAGGGCGGACTTTGTAACGCAGTTATCAGAAAATGTCCGCCCTCTGTATTTCAGATATCTTCATGTCAGAAAGGGAAATTTTTGGACAGGGTTTATTTTATGAGCTTAAAAACTAGAGAAAGAGACAGGGCGGACCTTAAAACGCAGTTATTAGAAAAGGACCGCCCTCTGTATTTCAGATATCTTGATGTCAGAAAGGGAAAATTTTGGTCAGTGTTTATTTTAATATCTTAATAACTAGAGAAAGGGACAGGGCGGACCTAAAAACGCAGTTATCAGAAAAGGTCCGCCCTCTGTATTTCAGATATCTTCATGTCGTAAAGGGAAAATTTGGACAGGGTTTATTTTATTAGCTTAAAAACAATAGCTAGAGAAAGAGACAGGGCGGACCTTAAAACGCAGTTATCAGAAAAGGTCCACCCTCTGTATTTCAGATATCTTCATGTCATAGAGAGAAAATTTTGGACAGGGTTTATTTTATCAGCTTAAAAACAATAGCTAGAGAAAGAGACAGGGCGGACCTTCAAACGCAGTTATCAGAAAAGGTCCGCCCTCTGTATTTCAGATATCTTCATGTCAGAAAGGGAAAATTTTGGACAGGGTTTATTTTCATAGCTTAAAAACTAGAGAAAGGGACAGGGCGGACCTTAAAATGCAGTTATCAGAAAAGGTCCGCCCTCTGTATTTAAGATATTTTTATGTTATAAAGGGAAAATTTTGGACAGGGTTTATTTTATTAGCTTAAAAACAATAGCTAGAGAAAGAGACAGGGCGGACCTTTAAACGCAGTTATCAGAAAAGGTCCACCTTCTGTATTTCAGATATCTTCATGTCATAGAGAGAAAATTTTGGACAGGGTTTATTTTATCAGCTTAAAAACAATAGCTAGAGAAAGAGACAGGGCGGACCTTCAAACGCAGTTATCAGAAAAGGTCCGCCCTCTGTATCTCAGATATTTTTATGTTATAAAGGGAAAATTTTGGACAGGGTTTATTTTCGTAGCTTAAAAACTAGAGAAAGGGACAGGGCGGACCTTAAAACGCAGTTATCAGAAAAGGTCCGCCCTCTGTATTTCAGATATCTTCATGTCGTAAAAGGAAAATTTTGGACAGGGTTTATTTTATTAGCTTAAAAACAATAGCTAGAGAAAGAGACAGGGCGGACCTTAAAACGCAGTTATCAGAAAAGGTCCGTCCTCTGTATTTCCGATATCTTTATGTTTTAAAGGAAAATTTTTGGACAGAGTTTATTTTCGTAGCTAAAAACACGAGAAAGGGAAAGGGCGGACCTTAATACGCAGTTATCAGAAAAGGTCCGCCCTCTGTATTTCAGATATCTTCATGTCATAAAGAGAAAATTTTGGACAGGGTTTATTTTATTAGCTTAAAAACAATAGCTAGAGAAAGGGACAGGGCGGACCTTAAAACGCAGTTATCAGAAAAGGTCCACCCTCTGTATTTCAGATATCTTCATGTCAATATGCACAAGTTCAGTTACAGGCACATACACAGATAAAGAGGAAGCTGACATCAGATTCATATTAAAAATAAATCCAACCATATGTCATGCCTCGACTAAGGATGTGCTAGATTTTCAAGTTACCGTATCTGCGATGAGTAGCTAGTGGCTGAAAAAACTGCGATAATTTTTTTCTATGTATGGTACATACAGACACATGGATAAACAGGAAGTTGAAATAAGAAGTGAACATAAATGAATTCCAGCATATGGCTTGCCTCAGAGAAGATTGTGTTAAAATTTCAAGCATCTACGATGAGTAGTTGCTGAGAAAACTGCGAAAAAAATTTGTTATGTATGAAATGGAAAGACGCACGGATAAACAAGGATTTTAACAAAAATTAATCCCACAATATGACATGCCTCAGAGAAGATTGTGGTAAAATTTTAAGCATCTGCAATGATTAGTTGCTTAGAAAACTGCGACCGAAATTTGTTACGGACAGACACACGGACAAACAGACAGACACACAAGAGTAAAACAGTATACCCCCTCCTTCGGAGCGGGGTATAAATATTAGTTACCCCAATTACACCTGATCCGAAAATTTCGACTTGCATTCGAATATCAATGTATTTACCCTTCATTGCAAGCAGTCTTTAATTTAGCCAGCATTGACTCTTTTTTAAGGATCAAAGCAAGCTGGAACATAAATGACCCCCCCTTTCCCACAAGGCCTATATTCTTCGTAAATATTCAATATTCACCAAAAGCTGTTAAGACCTGATAATTAATCAAATAATAATATATAGATAAATAATAAATAAAAATAAGTATATAAAATAAATAACAAGCAAATTCAAAGAATTGTGGTCCCCCGCTTTCGGTGTCTTTGTTGGTGAGATGTCATTTTTATGACATATTTTGTATAATATGAACACCCTATCATATGCCATTTATTTAGAAATTATCACTAAAGTTGATTTGAAAAGATAAGGTCCGTCGTGAAGGTCAAGGTCAAGGGATAAGAAATCATAACATGCTCGGAAATATCTTGTCACAGGTAATGCACTTGTCAAATATGAAAGCCTTATCTCTTTTCAATATAAGGAACAAGATGTGTTTGTGAAACACTGATGACCCCCTATGGCAACATAATGAAGATTTAACTTTTCTTAAATGCAAATGAGATATATTACCCAAAGTAGGGTTTTCAGACAAGAAATACGATTGTAAAATACTAAACCCTAGCACCACCTGTTCAAAAGTTATGATCAAGGATTAATTTTTGAAAAGGAGTTTGTCCAAGGGGAAAGGATCTGAGTTGTTGATTTCTTAAGAAAAGTCACAAGTAACACACATGTGAAGGATGAAAACCCTAACCCAACCGTTCAATAGTTATGGCCAAGGTTAACATTTTTTAAAAAGTAGGTCAAACTCCAAAGTCAAGGTCAAAGGGTCAAAGTTCTTGGTTTCCAATGAAAGGACTTCTTACAAGGATTACATATGTGAAGTATAAAAGCCGTAGCCCTTACCATTCAAATGCTATGGTCAAGGTTTAAGTTTTTCATAAATACGGAAATCTCCAAGGTCAAGGTCAAAAGGTCAAAGCTGTTGGTATCTAATGAAGGACTTGCCACAGAGAATACATATGTGAAATATGAAAGTCCTAGTATCTACCGTTCAAAAGATGTGACCAAGGTCAAAGTTTTTAAAAAGTAGATCAATCTTCAAGGTCAAGGCCAAAGGATGAAAGTTCTTGATATCCAGTGAAAGGTCTTCTCACAAGAATTACATATGTGAAGTACGAAAGCCCTAGCCCTTACCGTTCAGAAGTTATGGTCAAGGTTAAAGTTTTTTCCATAAGTACGGAAATCTCCAAAGTCTAAAGGCCAAAGTTATCCAATGAAAGGCCTTGCCACAAAAAATACATATGTGAAATATGAAAGTTCTAGTTTCTACCATTCAAAACATATAGTCAAAGAAAAAGTTTGGAATTTTTGTGTAAAAGTGTGTCAAACTCCGAGATCAAGATCAAAAGGTCAAATTTGGTGGTACCCAAAGAAAGGTCCTGTCACAAAAAATACACATGTGAAATATGAAAATCATAACTCCACTAAATCAAAAGTTATGGGCAAGGTTAAAGATTTTGTGACGGACGGACAGCTAGACAGACTGACGGACAGACGAATAAGATTTACTGTCCCCTCGCTTTCGCGAAAGCGGGGACAATTACAGGAATATATAAATAAACAAAGTCCTTACCGTCTATTGTATGCGTTTGAAATAAATTTCTGGTGGTTTTCTCTGTAGTAAATCACCCCTACTAATGTTATTGTGATTTAAATTCAAGACACGTGGTTTAGGTTGATCTATTCAAAGGTTATAGGGTAGAACCGGTTTTATAAATATAATTGGCAGTAAACATGATATTACTATAGCCTGTTTCTTTTGAAAACATGTCATGTGATAAATGTTTCCAGACCTTTCTGAGAGACTTCCATGATTTTCAACAGAAAAAGGGTGGCTAAAGGAGGGGGTGTTAAAATATCAATATATCTTATATTTTTCGGCGAAAATTGGAGCTCACTAGTGACCGATTCGCTGGTAAAAAGTGTATTATCATCTACAATGACAACCCTTTGTTTGCCTTATATGGCTATTGTTATTAATACGCACATAGGATCTTACCACGAGAAACTGACCAATCGTTGAATAGCAACGTTTAAGCCAAATACATGTTTACATTTTACTTCGAACACGTAGTTCAGGTCAATCTAGGATCATGTCAATGGATTGCAAATTAAAAAAAAAATGTTCTTACGAACAAAATACAGAGATAAGAAACTATGAAAGATGTTACGGGCGTTTTTAATTTGTTCATAACTGAAAAAATGTTTAATAAAATGTAGTTTGTGTCTAGTTCAGAACACCAGCGCTTCAAGGGTAAGGAAAACGAGCAGCATCTCTTATGCAATTAAATGGACAAAACTTTGTTTACGTTCGTGATCACGTGTTCGGCCAGGGAATCCACCTGGCAATTGTATTCACCGATACTACAACAAAGGAATTAATACAGACGCAAATCGCTTTTGCAGTATGACTTTCAGAAACCTAGACTTTCACCGTTTATATAACAAATGAATTGTTTGTCATAATGAGAATGAAAATATTTTTTTAAAATGCTTTTCATTTACCATAAGATTTTCCTTTTTTTCAAGGGTAAAATTCCTGTAGTATTCGTAGTAACCCATAATGCAATACTCATTCAGCTGATTGGTCAGTCAAAATCATGCTGATGCCTCATTTGCTAATCTGACGCCAAAAAATATAGTCCCGGTTCCCATGCAAAAATATGTGTCCAAAAAGAAAGGGTTTAATTTATGACTGCAGAAAATTGTATTATAGAGAATTAATTTAAGTTTGAATGAATGTAAGAGAGATCCATTTCTACAGACATTACCAGCTGATTCTAGGGTGGTGAAAACTGAAATGCAATATAACTTTTCTGTTTACCATGCCTCCACGTGCTAGTCACTTCCTAGCCACATGTCCATGAATAATTTACCCTATCTCGCTGAAGTCTAGCTAACTCTCGCCAGAGCCACTGCCAGAGCTACTCTGAACTCATCGGGTCTTATAATTTGCAGAACATCGAAAAATAAAAGGTTCCGAACACATTAGTAGGGGTGAAATGTTGCCGTACCTACGGTTCAGAAATGTTCTTATTAACTTATTTTTAGAGTTTTGAAGAATTCAAACTTTAATGTTGTGTCGTGTTCTGTCAAGGTACGTGAACCAAATATTGTAATTTTGAGCAAGAAACCTACTTGTCAGAGAACATCCCAGTGCATTATCACAATCTTCTTCTTTACATACACAATTGTGCCTGCATCTTGAACCATATGTTGGATATGCACAAGAAATATTGCAGTGCACTCCGAAGTATCCATGTGGACATTCTATTAAATAAAAACAATCATGAACTAAAATATATTAAAAATTAAACCATAGAAAGAGAAAAATAACCTTTTTTGGAAACAAATACCCTGGTATTTAGACAGTGTGGGTTATACACCCTGATGAACTTACAAAAATCAAAAGAAGAACTTTAAAATTTTAACAAAATTTAATAACAAAATTAAAGAACAAAGTAAACAGAAATTTTAACAAAGAATTTAACCAAAAAAAATGTACAAAAATAAAATAAATTGAAAATGTCTTTGTTAATTGGTCCTGGTCCTCAGTCAGTCAGTGCGCATGTCCCTTGGTATGAATAGGTCCCGTTTGTCCTGGTCCTTCCGTAAGTGCGGAAATCCTTTAAGAATAGATTTTTACAGTTTCCTTTTTGTATGGCTGCACGGAACAATGTTAATTAATAACGGGCTGCGTGGCACACTGGGTTCCTCTCGGGTTCCAGAGACAATGGTCCGACGCCAGGCTCAACACTTTGAAATGTCTTTCAATGAAACTAAATATTCAGAATTATTTCCAAATTCACAATAGTTATAATTCTCAAACTTTCACAATGTTTCGTTCATATAATAACTTTAACTCAGATAATGAAATGTTCAATGAGGGTCACCGCCCGATGATATACTAGTAACTCACAGAACTGGTTTTAGAGATGTGTCGTACGGGCCGCCATAGTTCACTCACACGCTACGGTCTCTGTCACACACCATAACATGGAAATGGCTACTCTCTAATCAAGAATTTCAGTACCCGACAGTTTACATACTCTGTAACATTCTGTAGAGAGACTTTAGGCATGAAAATAAGGCATAAGACCCATGTGGTTTTCTATGGACAGGCCCCCTGGTAGCACTAGACGAACACGTCTATCGGCTGATGTTTTTCCCGGGTACTACCCAGAGCACGCTTTAACCTTACTATTTAAAGTAAAACTAGGGGCTCCCCACAGGGCTGCTATGTTACTATGGGAACTAAAGGAATTAAGGGCTCCCCACAGGATTATTAAACAAGTTACCGGAAGGGTGAACCAAGGGGATTTATTTACAATATAATGAAGAATTTCAGTTTGTTACATACCTCCCCCTTATAAGACTAAAGACCATTTAGTCCAACCAAACCTACAAACTGAAAATTAAATAAACAAACTCAGACTATATACAACAAAGCATTATATATACAATATACCTGCAACAAAAGTAATCTCAGATAATTACTCAGCCACATCATCTGAACATAACCTCGATAGTGAGTCTGCTACTGTATTCTGTGTACCACGAATATACCTAATCGAGAACACAAACTCTTGCAAAAGAAGACTCCAACGTAACAAACGTTGATTTGATAAAGTCAGGCATTTAGTCTACCTTTGTAACCATTGATGGCAATAGTCATTTTATTAGAAAAATGTTATCGCATTAAATTCATAAGTAAATTCAACTTTTTGACCTTAAATTTATGTAACAAACGTTGATTTGATAACTTTGACCTTTGTAACCATTGCAAAGGTGCATGATCAGTCTCAATTTTGAATGGTTTACCTTCTAAATAGACTCTGAGACTCTGGACCGCCCACACAATAGCAAAGCACTCTTTTTCTACTACAGCATAATTTCTCTCCGCAGGACTGAACTTTTTGCTAAGAAAACAAATTGGATGCTTACCGTCTTCAAACTCTTGCTCTAGCACCGCACCTGCCCCGAATGCACTTGCATCTGTGCGCAAAATGAATGATCTACTGAAATCTGGACTTCGAAGAACTGGTTCTGATAGTAACTTACCTTTTAGTTCTTGGAAAGAGTGATCAAGTTCGCTTGTCCATTTGATTTTGCTAGGTGTTTTCTTGCTCGTCAAGTCTGTAAGCGGAAGTGCTAAAGTGGCAAAATTAGGAATGAACTTCCGGTAAAACCCAATCATACCTAAAAATGACTTTACCTTTTTCTTGGTTGTCGGAATGGGAAAGTTCTGAATGGATTCTACTTTTGACATCATTGGCTTGATTTTTCCACTTCCTACAGTATGACCAAGAAAACAAAGTTCATTGAAACCAAACTCACATTTTGTAGGTCGAGCTGCTAAGTTCGCTTTCCTCAACGCTGAAAACACTGTTCTCAGATGCTCAAGGTGTTCTGTCCAGCTGTTGCTATAGATACCAATATCATCAATGAAAGCCTCTGTGAAATCTTCCAGCCCTGTAAGAACTTTACTTACCAGTCTAACGAAAGTGGCCGGTGCATTCACCATCCCGAACGGCATTACTGTAAAACTAAAATGTCCAAATGGAGTTACAAATGCACTTTTCCGTTTTGCATCCTCGTCTAATGGTACTTGCCAATAACCTTTTGTCAAGTCCAATTTGCTTATGAATTTTGCTTTACTGATCTTAATCAAAATGTCATCTATTCGAGGCATTGGTCTTGGGTCAAATACAGTTACCTTATTCAACTCCCGGAAGTCGACGCAGAATCTCAACGACTTATCACTTTTCTTAATGAGGACGACTGGTGCTGAATAAGGACTGTCTGTTTCCTCAATGATACCAAGATCCATCATTTGCTGTAACTCCCGCTTCACTTGATCTTGTAAGGCATATGGAATTGGGTATGGTTTCATATGGATGGGCACATCTGTAGACGTTTTCGCTGAGTGTTTCGTCAAAGACGTTTTCTTGGGAACATCTGTAAAAATATCACCAAATTCTTCCACTAACCTCTGAATCTGATCCCTTTGCTCTGTGGTGAGGTCTTTTGAATACAGTACGTCGGCTGACGATTCTGTCTGCTGAAGGGCCGGGACTTTATCCGATACCACACCGTCTTCTATCTGAACATCATTGCTAGATAAACTGGAAATAACATTCAAGCATGCCATTATTTCAGACTTACTGTTTTCCTCTGACTCTCTCTCAAACCATTCCTTCAGCATATTGACGTGATAAACAGTTTCTTTGTTTTTGGACACCCTGACTCTGAAATCAACTGGACTTACCTTTTCTGTCACCTCATATGGACCCTTCCACTGCGCCAATAGTTTCGAAGTACTTGTTGGCAATAACACTAAAACTTTCTGACCTACTTCAAAATTCCTGCTCCTGGCGTTTTTGTCATAATATCTCTTCTGTTTCTTCTTTGCCTGGGATTCCACTTCTGTTACCAACTTACGTACCGTCTCCATTCGTTCACGTGTTTCAATGAGATAACTTAGGACTGAAGCTTGTTCCTCGGTTGGTTCTTCCCACTGCTCCTTTAAGATGTCTAGTGGACCCCTGACATGTCTGGCATAAAGAAGTTCGAAGGGAGTAAAACCTGTCGTTTCATTTGGGACATCTCTGTAGGCAAAGAGTACATATGGTAAATGAACATCCCATTTTAATGGCTCTACAACTGCATATGCTTTCAACATTTGCTTAAGAGTCCCATTAAATCGTTCTACTAGCCCGTTAGCTTGAGGATGATAAGGGGTAGTTGACAGTTTACGCACTTTTAGCATTTTGCACAGGTTTGATATGAGTGATGACATGAAATTTGTTCCCTGGTCTGATAAAATTTCTTTAGGAAAGCCTACTCTTGAGAACATTTCCATAAGCGCATTTGCCACACTTTCTGCGTCTTGAGTTTTCATCGGAAATGCTTCCGGAAATCTAGTAGCATAGTCCATACATACCAAAATATATCTGTTTTTCTTTTCTGTCATTGGTAATGGACCCACAAAGTCGATGGCGACTCTGGAAAATGGAACGTCTATCTTTGGAATTGGCACCAGTTTTGCTTTTGGTGTTCTCCCTTTCTGCATCCCCTTCTGACAAATAGAGCATGACTTACAATAACGTGATATGTCCACATACATACCCGGCCAAAAGAAGTTTTGCAGGATTCGTTCTCTGGTTTTCTTGTTTCCAAGATGCCCAGCCAATGGTGTGTCATGAGCCAATGACATAATACCATTGCGCAGCTTCTTTGGAGCTACAATCTGGAAGACCTTTTCATCAGAATTCTTCTCAAAGACTCTATACAATAAATCATTTTTCAAGATGAAATATGACTTACCCTCATATGGTCCATTTTGTGCCATATCTAGAATTGACTTCAAGCTCTCATCAGTTTTCTGATGCTCAATCAATTCCTCCCTGTTACACCACATACCTTCATTTTCGGTGTTCGATGCTTTCAAATCATCCGTTTTTGGTTTTTCTGCCCTCTCTTGTTTCCTTAGCTCTGATCTAGTTTGGACCGCTCCGCATGCGTCATCTTCGACTGTGTCCACCTTCTCCATCCTGGGTAAAGGGTCTGCCTCCTTAGGTACTACAATGCTCACATTGTTGCCAATAATAACATCAGCAAAAGGAGAATCTAGACATAGAGCGTGTACCTTACCTGAAATGTATGGCGTATTCACACTTACGATTGCCTCACTGCAAGATCTCCTCGTACCGTCAGCTAGAGTAATTACCCTTGATTTCCCAGTCTTATCCTCATCTGAAACTAATTTACTGTTGACAAACACCGTTGAACAACCAGTATCCCTTAAAACTGAGACAACATGTCCACCGACTTCTCCACTCACCAAATCTAAACCTGTTTCACAACTTAATTCTAAAGCAGAATCATCAGTAATCGATACACCAGACAACTTAACCACCACTTTATTCTCATGAACACTATCAGAATCCTCAGATACTGTCATTGTCTCATCTAGACACAAACCAAACTGTTCATTAGACTTGTGGTTACCTGGTTTCTGATTCAGAGGAGATTTTGACTGAACTTTACGCAATGGACAATTCGGAGCAATATGTCCGACCTTGTCACACTTAAAACATCTCCTCTGATCTGAAGGCGAGATAAACTTACCTTTCTGGGACTGAACCGAACCAAACTTATTTGGTCTTGCACCCGGTTTTTCCCCTGCATTACCACGACCAACGCCTGAATTACTGCCTTTATGCGCAACCTGAAATGACTCTGACAAAGTTATAACTTCTTTTATAGACTTTGGACTGTGTTCAAGTACCCACAGTTGCAACTCTTTTGAACAACTTCTTATCACCTGTTCTCTCAACATCAAATCAAACAGCTTATGAAAGTTTGAACCAATTTCTTCCCTTTCGCACCAATGATTAAAGAACCTCTCTGTCCTAACCACAAAATCTTTGAACGATTCATCACTGGACTGTCGACACTGCCTAAACTTATCCCTATAGGCCTCTGAGGTAAGTTCATACCTTTTAAGAATAGCAGTTTTTATAGCATCGTAATTATCGCTATCCTCATCTGACAATCTAGAATAAGCTTCAAGAGCCTTACCCGATAGCATTGGGACTAAACGAACCGCCCATTGAGATTGATCCCACTTTTGTAACCCCGCTATTTTCTCAAAAGATTTTAGAAAAACGTCAGGGTCTTGACCTTCTTCAAATTTAGGTAACTTTACACTAGGGGTGTGAATGCTCTGGGGGGAGGGACCAGTTTTACTCTTCTCTAACTCTTTCTCTTTAAGAGCTAACTCTCTCAACTTAATCTCTTTCTCAGCCTCCCACTTATCCCTGTCTCTCTTAGCCTGACGCTCCTCTCTTTCATGAGCTAACCTTACTTTCTCAAGCTCTCGTTCAGCTTCCTTTTCTGCTCTTACTGTCTCTCGTTCAGCTCTAGCCTGATCTCTCTCAGCTCTCATTGCCTCCTGCTCCTGACGCCACATCTCTAAACACTCCGTGACGCTTGACCCTTTCTCGATAAGCTCGGACATCCACTTTGGCATGTGCGACATTGTGAAAGTTTGAACTGAAACATACAAAATAAACAAAGTCAAAATCAAAATTTCGAAATACAAAAAAAAACTCTTGATTTATGCAAGCTCAGATGTATCCCACCGCTGCCACCATTTGTGAGGGTGTGGGTTATACACCCTGATGAACTTACAAAAATCAAAAGAAGAACTTTAAAATTTTAACAAAATTTAATAACAAAATTAAAGAACAAAGTAAACAGAAATTTAACAAAGAATTTAACCCCCCAAAAATGTACAAAAATAAAATAAATTGAAAATGTCTTTGTTAATTGGTCCTGGTCCTCAGTCAGTCAGTGCGCACGTCCCTTGGTATGAATAGGTCCCGTTTGTCCTGGTCCTTCCGTAAGTGCGGAAATCCTTTAAGAATAGATTTTTACAGTTTCCTTTTTGTATGGCTGCACGGAACAATGTTAATTAATAACGGGCTGCGTGGCACACTGGGTTCCTCTCGGGTTCCAGAGACAATGGTCCGACGCCAGGCTCAACACTTTGAAATGTCTTTCAATGAAACTAAATATTCAGAATTATTTCCAAATTCACAATAGTTATAATTCTCAAACTTTCACAATGTTTCGTTCATATAATAACTTTAACTCAGATAATGAAATGTTCAATGAGGGTCACCGCCCGATGATATACTAGTAACTCACAGAACTGGTTTTAGAGATGTGTCGTACGGGCCGCCATAGTTCACTCACACGCTACGGTCTCTGTCACACACCATAACATGGAAATGGCTACTCTCAAATAAAGAATTTCAGTACCCGACAGTTTACATACTCTGTAACATTCTGTAGAGAGACTTTAGGCATGAAAATAAGGCATAAGACCCATGTGGTTTTCTATGGACAGGCCCCCTGGTAGCACTAGACGAACACGTCTATCGGCTGATGTTTTTCCCGGGTACTACCCAGAGCACGCTTTAACCTTACTATTTAAAGTAAAACTAGGGGCTCCCCACAGGGCTGCTATGTTACTATGGGAACTAAAGGAATTAAGGGCTCCCCACAGGATTATTAAACAAGTTACCGGAAGGGTGAACCAAGGGGATTTATTTACAATATAATGAAGAATTTCAGTTTGTTACAGAAGTCATCACGTTTATCATAGATCTTGGTTGTTAGATAACTATTAACGCCTTTTTCAAGTAAAATATATAAATATGAAACAAATGTGTCAGACTCTGTGGTATCTATTATCTCAAGCTCACCAGGATATATTGTATCGACATAAGAATGGAAATTACAATTGTTAAATAAATTGATAATAGGTCGTCAATATATCTAAATGTTGAGTTGAAGGCCAAAGCAAGTGCTTTCTTCTTTTTACGCATAAGATTTTGCACAAATTCTGCTTCATATGAATACAAAAATAGGTCTGCTAATAATGGGGCGTAATTAGTACCCATGGGTATTCCAATGGATTGTTAGAAGACCTGGTCGCCAAAAACAACATTGATATTGTCAATCAGAAATTCAAGCATCTTTTTGATTTCGACTTTAGAGTACTTATGTGTACAATCAGAACTTTTTTTAACAAAAAAATTTTGCAAATGACCAAGTACAATGTAAGTAAATTTACACGTTCTAATTTCATTGTAAAAGCAGCTGTCATTGATATAGAAAAGCCTGAAGTAATTCTGTTTGACATTAACAAAGCCTACCAGAATATTACCAATTTGAAGCATAATTTCTAAAACACCCTACACCCTAACGAAAACCTGGCGATGGTCTTGCTATGAATACTTTCTATTTATTTCGTATTTTGGCCTAGATCCTTGAAAACATGACTGTAGAGCAGGATTTCCCCTATGATATCCAAAATCAGAATCAATTTTAAAGAAAGAAAATCCTACTACATGTATATGTGATTGCAAAATGTGATTTTCTCAAAGCTAATCCCCCTTAAATATCACGACTTAGGATATGTATGTATGTATATAAAGGGCACTTTCTACAGGTGTCGCTTCTTCAAAATGGCAGCCAGTTACATTAAAAATGTGACTTATAACAATTTTGGATTTCCTTTTTTGCTCTTAACAACCAATTCCTTTAAACAATTAAAGTCTTGTATTTTAATCTCTTCAAACTCGGTTTTGAAAGAAGAGGTCTATGGACCTTATAGGTCGCATGAGCATCATGCAACAACTCAGTTTCCAAATATTGAATGTGGTTCATGTTTTAAACCAGTCGTCGTGACATTCACAATTTTGAAAGAGGCAGCATTGCTCATCATAACTATACATTCAGCAATTACTTAGTTTTGGTAACTTGATACCCATATTCAGAGTAGGGGAACAAAAAATGGATTTCAACTGATCTGTAATATTCAGCAATAAACAACTTTGCCTTTTCCACACTTGAACCCCTCACCCTAGGTCCACACATTTCACAACGTTTGATTAATATCAAGGAGCAGAATTCGATGCATTTATTCATTTTCAGTATATAAGTAGACCCCCTCCCTTCTCTATGGTACCCCTAACCAAGGGACTTTGAAATTCACAATTCTGGAAGAGGATCCCTTGCTCATTATAGCTATATTGGTAATTTTCTGCTAAATACCCAGGGGAAGATTTTCAAAGATTTAATGCATTCTCACTATATACATGTAATCAATAGAGCCCCGCCCTAACACCAGAACCCCCAACCCTGGGGCCATTAAAATTTACAATTTTGGAAGAAGAATTCTTGCTCATCATAGCTATGTATGTAGTTTATTCAATATCAAGGAGAAAAAAAGATTTTCAAAGACTTAATGCACTTTCACTATATAATCGATAGAGGCCCGCCCTAACACCAGAACACTCGATCTTGGGGCCATAAAATTCACAATTTTGGAAGACACATCTTTAGAGCCCCGCGCTAAGACCAGAACCCCTGACCCATGGGCTATCAAATTCACAATCTTAGAAGAAGCGCCTTGTTCAAAATAACTATGTACTTAGTTTATTTAATACTCAGGAGCAGAGAAGAAGGTTTTAAAAGAAATAATGCATGTTCCCTATACATTAGATATAGCCCGCCCTAGTATCAGAACCTCTGCCCTTGGGCAATGAATTTCACAATTTTGGTAGACGCATTGATAATAACACAATAACAAAAAAAGACTTAATAATAATGAAAAAAAAAATCATGCCAACAGTTTGACTGATTGATGTCCAGGAGTAATTATAAAGAAGAAGTCTTTTTTAAAAGATTGCATTAATTTTAGTGGTTTTGGCACCACCCCTCAGGCCCCGCAGAGGGGGGGGGGCATGAAATTCACAAGATTTGTTTCACTTTACCCATAGATGCTTCATGCCAAAATTGGTTGAAATTGATTGATCGGTTACAGAGAAGTAGCTGAAAATGTTCAAATGTTAATCACAAGGCAGGACGACAGACGATAAAATGGTTTTCGGTTGGGAATTTTTAATAACCGTATGGAAATCCACAGGTTTTTGGTGGATTTTTTTTTTCGAGTTATGTTTCAAACTAATATATATTATACCGATATGTAATTTTCTAACCGAAAAATAGTTGCTGGTATGTGTCCAGAAAACTAAAAAATGGGTCATATATTTTTTAAAAATTAAATTTTGCGCAACAGGAAGGGAGAAAATGCATGGCTGGACCGGAAATCGAACCCCAGGACCCCTGCATCACTAATCAGGTGCTCTACCAATAAAGCTACCCAGGCCGATATCCACGGCCCAACCCATTACATTGCTCTCTCCTTAAATGGTCTTCGCCCTCGAAGACACAACCCAAGTTCTTATTAACCCCTGGCAGGACTTTCACCTGCAATTCCAGGGGTGGTCAACGGCACCAAATCTGTAACAGGGAGGGAGAAAATGTATGGCTGGACCGGGAATCGAACCCAGGACCCCTGCATCACTAGTCAGGTGCTCTACCAACTGAGGTACCTAGGCCGATATCCACGGCCCAGATCATTACATTTGCAAAATGTTATAAAAGTACTGTAGATCACTAAATTTTCGGGACACTTTATTTTCGCGAGATAGTCATTGACTCTTTATTGGCGAGACTTGATGTTCAAGAAGTGTTGTTTGTCCTCTATATAAACGTAAGGAATATTTTCAAACGCGAGAATGAAATATTCCCGAGCTCATTGCCTAGCGTAATTACGCGAAAATTAAGTTCTCGCGAATAAAACGTGATTTACAGTATTTGTCATCTGGTTACACCAATACAGGGGCCAAAGAGACCTACTTATTTTTCGGCTAGCAATATAAGTCTTTCTTCTATTGATTTTTTAAATCACTTTGATTTTTTCCAAAAAAGACGTAATCGATTGAAAGCTTATACTTACCTATACAATCACTTCCGTTATAATGGAAGAACGTGCAGCATTTTAGCCTACCGTCTGGTCTAAAAGACAAATAACAGAATACTGATTTACTGGGTTTTTTTAAAGGATTTTTCAAAAAATATTAAATATGTATCTCATAAACAATACCCTTACTGTCATGGAAGTCACTGATAGTTTCAGTATTTGTCTTATTTACCTATTACATTTTCAAAACTGAAATATCGTTATTTATGAATTAAGTAAAAGTGATATACAGCCTACTCCGGATATACTGAAATTCTGGCGACCATGTAAATTATTTCAATATAGCCATAATTCAATATGAGCGGAGCAGTGGTTTGAGCGTCTTCCCAAGACTCGCAAAGTAAGGGGTCGATTCTTACGTCGAGCGTTCGAATCACTGTGGAACGTGCAGACCGGTCCATCGGATGAGACCGTATAAACCGAAGTCCTGTATCGCAGTAGATGCTGGCATGAAAAAGATATCTTATTGCTCAATGGCCCTGAGTGCTGGGTAAAGGGCAAAATTTATAGCTCTCTACAGGCATCTCCATGTGAGTGAAAAATTCTCGAGAGGGACGTTAAGCAACATACAATCAATCAATGAATCTATATAATCGAAATCTTGAAGCTACCATTTTTAAAAGTTCGATCCCGATCTAGAACAAGAACAAATCAAAACGAGTCAATTTGACGCAATGCATCAAATCGGCCGCAAAACAAAATTTAGATTTTCAAAAATTTCTTTCACTTTTTTAAAAACATGTATATTCAAAGCTGAAATGGTGATCATTTTTATTTTGGGCTGTCTTCAAAGCAAAATTAATAACTTTTGAAAAAATAAATAGAAATTTTAATGCATTTGCTCATTAAATGGATAAACTGGTGTTAAAAAGTCAACGGTAAATAGATAGAATTTATTGTCATCAGAATGAAGATACATGTAGGCCTCTCAATATGAATCACGTGCTGATACCCTGGATTTTTGTCAAGTGATACTGCTTTCTGCAGAGTAGACCATGTTGCAAGGCGCGGTGCAAAATATAGAAAGAAAATTATCTTTTGTCATTCGCAGCTGTAAAGGTAGCATATTCAAACAATTTTTACTAGTTAAACAACTTTTCAATTTTTATTCACCATAGACTTTTACCACGTCATTATTATCTGGAAAATCATGGCGATTTCCTTTCATATCTTACACACTCCAAGGCTGAGGAGTACCTATTGTAAACTCGTTATCTGATGAGAAATGATAATGAGATTGAAACATAATGACGTCAATTAGTATTAAGTTTAAAGCAAGTTTTCAAAATATTTTAATCATGATTTGAACATATTACATGGAATAATAGTCGTTGTAAGTTTGTTTAAAATTGTTCATTTTATTGCATTGAAAAGGCAGTCTTCAACTTCATTACATACATACGTGTTATAATTCCCCGATCTATTATTTTAAGTTTTGAAAAAAAAAAATCAACGGACTCAAACGCTTCAATAACTGCAAAAGTTGCTTGTAAATTATCGTAAGTGTACTCGGATTAATCTACAGAGAATGATATACTCGTATTGTAATGTGAAAGAATATCAACGTGATATTCTGACACAATTTTTAAAAAATCGAAGAAATGTTATCAGTCCCAAGTGCAGCAATATTCGCTAGTTTTTTCTTCATGAAGAGTATTGTAAAGATTTATAGGATTATTGTCGAAAGGGTATAGTTCGCATCATTTACAATTTAAATAGGCCAAACATCTATCCAATTCCGACATCCAGTATTTTTTCATATCACCCTTCCTTAATAATTAAGTAACTTTCATCAAAAACAAATATTCTTACCTTGGTGGTCCACATATATTTTGACAGTTTCCCTGGAGGATGGCCACACAGATTCCAAAAATAACAAAATAATTTTCAAGTTCAGCCATGGCAGAGTAGGCTATATAGCAGGAAGTAAATATATATTATTATAACAGTAACTTGTTCCGAACAGCCAGATCACGTCTCGTTGACAGGCGCGGATCATCAGATCAAACGAGACGCGAAGCGTCGAGTTTGATCTGATGATTCGCGCCTGTCAACGAGAGGTGATCTGGCTGTTCGGATCAAGTTACTGTTATAATGATAAATTTATTATATACCCTTTTATTTTTTAGCTTAAAAGAACAAAAAATAATTTTTGGATTAATTATGCAACATTTATTCATTAAACAATTACATTTTAAAGGAACTCTTTTTTATACGCGCAATAATTTTTTCGTGCGGGAGTTATTTGAGTTCGAATTGTCATTGAGAATTATCACTTTCAATGCAACGGATGCGTTTCCGCTTTGGAGCTTCCTGAGTGGAATAATTATTAATGTTAATGGAACAGTTCATCAATCTTGCATTTGTAAAGTATGTCCTCTCCGACGAAGTGTTTCGAAAGGATGAATTGGCGGAATTAATAGAGAGGGTCGAATTTTCTCGATATAAATTTGGCGCCAGGCCTGAACATGCTGAAGGTGCATCTTTTTGGAAACGGTAAGAAGAAACTCATTTTTTATTCATTGAATCCTGGTTTGTGGTATTTTCATTGTTGGTTAAAATTTCACTCCTATTTTTCTGCATTTCGATTGAAGCTACCGCATAGTTATTCACAGTCTGAACATATTTATGCCCAGTGAGCTGTTGAATCGTGGTGGGGACAATCCCTGCATGAAGCAGGCGCGTGCAAGTTGATTTTCTCGCAGAATGGTTTGTTTTCTTTCCAGGTAAATTCGCCTTGGTTGCTATGTCCTTCATGATGGAGCGAAGAGAATTTTCGCCAATTGGTTGGTTCTTGTACCAGAACTGAGAGTCTGGAGTCCTCTTGTGATTTATGGCAACATAGAAAGGACTGCTTTGTGTTTTAAAAGAAGGTGGTCTGCGGTCTCAGAATGTTTTGTAAGCTTCCACGGGACAGTTCAGGGGATCTTCTGGATTAGCAAATTGTTTTGGCATGAAAGCTTGAAGATAAGTAACTTCTCCTGTTCTAGTTTTAGTAGCACGTTCATGAAATTCTAGGTATTCTTTCCCATTTTCATCCTTACATAATTCAATATCAGCCCATTGTAATTTATGGTTTTCCGTGCCACCACGAATTCTAAATAACATAGTGTTTTGTAGCCATATTTTGTTTAATAAAGCCTTGGGGCTATGTAAGCCAATGCAGCCTTCTTCCTTTAACTTGTTTTCCTCGGACACAGTTAATGGCTCCGCCGCGTTGGGTTTGTTTGCTACCCTTGCCTTTCAGTTTGAGCTCTTTTCTTTTTGACAATAGGACAGTTCTGCTAGTTTCAAATTCTTTGTCATTTACCAGAATGTAAGGGTATTTTTTTTCTTTTAGGTATCTGTCAATAGAGCGATAGTAGCTGGTCAATGTGTCTGGCTCATACTCTGACCCATCCGCCTTCCGTATGGATAGCAGAAATGTCCCTATGAAGTTGTCCAGTTCACTTGACGGTATTCTGTTAATTTCACGAGTTTCATTTCTAGGGCTCAGCTGCAGCCATGTAGTGAATTGTTTTACAGCAGACTGTGTTTTCCTTACAGTGTTCTTGTTTTTCGTGTTTTCATTAAAATTTGATTATTTTTCATCAGATATCTCAATAAAAGTTGGAGCTTTTCTTTGTTCTTTGTTTTCCTTTGAATTTTCTACACTTACATTTTGCTTGATTTCTTCAGGCAGCATAGCAGAATTATCCTCATTAAGAATATTTGCCAAGTCTAAGTCAGAATTAATGGTGTTGTCGAGAAGTTCAAAATCATATTTCCAGTAACACTCTCCTTCTAGGGAATAAGAAATTGCACCACAACACCCTCCCTATCAAAGAAAATAGCATAACAATTTTTTTGTGTGTGCTGACTGCATTTAGTAATAACTGGACACTTTCCATGTTCTGTTATCCATACATTATTATTAAACTTTCTTTATAACCAAAAATAATGCACCCACATGTCATCTCCTGTAACTACAATATGTCTGAAAACAGACGACTTTCCCTATTTTTGAATAGTTTAATTTTTTTCGCACATGAAACACTGTTAGCCTTTTCCTTCTCATTCAGTAAATTAGATTTCTTTCTTGCAATTTCTTTCTGCAAGGTCGATGTGGTTGGTAAAGAATTCATTAAACCATAAAAAGTGTGTTTGATCGATTGATTGTATGTTGTTTAACGTCCCTCTCGAGAATTTTTCACTCATATGGAGACGCCACCTCTTGCCGGTAGAGAGCAAAAAAAATTTTGTGCTATACTTGGCACTCAGGGCCATTGAGCAGTGAAGGATCTTTTTCGTGCCAGCGTCTAATGTTACATGGGACCTCTGTTTATACGGTCTCCTTTGAAGGACTGGACTCCACGTCCCACAGTGGGGTCCGAACCTGCGACTCTAGAGCAGACGCTCTAACCACTGCGCCACGTGGGCGACGAAAAAGCACTTGAAGTTTTCTATAGTTGACATCAAAAAGATACTCGAAAATCTTATTTCCAATATCTATGAGGTTTTTGGAGACCAAGTCTTTCAACAATCTGTTGGATTTCCCATAGGTACCAATTGCACACGTTATTAGCAGACCTATATTGGTATTCATATGAAGCAGAATTTGTACAAAATCTTATACGTGAAAAGAAGAAAACTTTAGCTGTGACCTTCAACTCGACATTTAGATATATCGACGACGTATTTACAATTAACAATGGTAATTTCCATTCTTATGTCGATATAATATATCCTGGTGAGCTTGAGATAAAAGATACCACAGAGTCTAACACATCTGTTTTATATATGGATATTGTTCTTGAAAAAGAAATGTGCCCCCCCCACCCCCCCCCCACCCCCGCTTTTAATGTTTTTGTGGGTTATATATTTATGAAACGTAAACTGTCTTTGTAATTAGGATTCACCGGATGTGTTCAATTGTTAAACTCTGCACACACCACTGAACACGGACTGACAATACTGTGATTATGTTTTGCTTTCTCACATTTCCATTCTGAATTTTCTGTATCATAATTTTAATATTTTTCATTAATACACGACAAAATTACCAATTTTATTAAGTATTAAGTATTAAATCAAAATTTGTGAAAGTCCAAGGATGTGTTTATTAAACGCGTCCAGAAATTCGAAGTTTCAATAACTTCGAGAGTAAATGAGAATTTTATTATATTTAATTATGAAATACTATAGCAAGTCTGAAATTATGCAGAAAAATTGAGAAAATATTAACTTCAAATCTGTGTCTAAGCACCTTTAATGTCACAATATTTGTTAGACATTGTGTTCTTTTAATGGGGATAAAACAGTTAGCTTAGTTGACGCAAGGTATTTTGTAATTTTGATTTCGTTATTTAAACTTAAAAAGTTTCAGAAATTAACACTTTATTTAATAAGGTTACTTAATTTTAACTGTGTGCATTCGCCTAAAAAGAATATTTCTACCAAAACCACTTTTTTGTATAAAAAAAAGATGACTCGCGGTCATTATTCTACGGGGTCATTTTTATACAGTCCAAATGGAGAAAAAAGACCCAAAGGCCATAATTTCTACAGAAAAGTAGGTCATTTTTCTACAAAGAATATTGACCAGGGGTTAAATATTTACGTAGAAAATGACCCACGATTAATATTCTACGTGGATTACTTTTCGTCGTAACACCGGAATTAATATTAATAGTGGTGATAGTAATATAACAAATTTTGCAACTAGCTGAAGGTTACTTTTAAATATTATCATTACTAAAAAAAGAAAATAACTGTGCTTTGATTGACAATTATTTTTGGATAATAAATTTCCCGCAGACCTGCATTATTTATATGTACATGTAGTATCAAGTAAGAGGATATAGCTAAATAATTATTTTAAAATAATACATTACCATTAGGTGTGACAAACGGACAGACAAACAAACAGACCAATCCGGGTAAAGTGATTTCAGTGTCGCTCTGCTCCACGGAAACATAAAAAAACACAACATAAACTATTACCGTGGCAAAAACCCTAATATATGGTTTTTAAACAGAAGAAAGTATAATTATTTTAACATGATAACGTAAAAAGTCATCAAATTTTGATTCAACTTTCAAAGATATGTTTAAAAACAGTGTTGAAAATAACTGCTTATTTTCGGAATAATAGAAAATCAATTTAGTGATATTCCATCATAGTTTAATATTATTCCATTAAAACGCTTCCCTTTTGATATAAGAGTGCATGTATACTTCATATTGGTTCAGGAATAAATCCCGGAAACTTTTAAAGAATAATTAGAAAATAATGATAAAGTTATTAAGTTTCACGACATGTTTCATAACTTCATTTTCTTGAGCATCATCTTTCTCTCTAAAACAACAGATGTTGAAAAATATTATACAAACATTATTTTTTTGCATTTTGTTTGTCCTATTAGAACAGAAAATGGCGGAGTTTGTTCAACCGAATCTGAGTAAGTACTTGAGTTTTGATTTAATGAAGGTACTTGCGAATGAGAATTAAAGTTTTTGTGATTTTGTCGTAATATTCTTAAATGTAAAGGTAAATATAAATTTCTCTCAGTCTAAAGTTTTGTTTTTCTTAGACCAATAAGATGTTGCACTAACTACAAACAAATCAAAGATAAATGCATTGGTATGTATTCTTTTAGAATAATTACGTCATTTTTAACTGAGATGCAGTCATCAAGGCTTCAAATGAAATTTAACATATTTCCAACTATAAAACTGAACAGTTCTGATTTTTCAGAAATTCACAGGGCTGAAAAAGCCCTAAGTGATCTTTCGTCTTTATTAACATACAACAAAGTTTAAAACTACTAAAATTGTGTCTCCATACTTGTATAGGCCAACTTTAAGGGATAAAAATCTTATGCGGTATACAAAATAAATGGATACAACGCAAGGCTTATTGTAACTTTTATTGTAAGGCCTGATTAATAAGAATTGCCAAAGTAATTCGATTAAGTTGATAATATATAATTATGACATACTTAAAATGAAATGAAGTGTATATGTCTTGGTATAAGTATAAGTTATAGATCATGATTTTTCCGAGGTAAGGTCAACCCCTCATCGGCCTATGGTAGCGTCCCTATAAATGATTAAAGAAATTTTTAATAGGACGTTAATCAACATATAATTCATCATTTAATCAGTCAAATAAATGGATTAAACTATAAGGCATGCTCGGGATTCCCACAAAATAAGGAGTCCTGCGTCGTCTTCCTTTGTGGGCTCCAGACCTCGGATGTTGTTAGGATGATGCTTTCCATGACATTAGTTTCCTTATGTTGTCTTTTCAGCTTGCAATGGTAGTTATGGAGTTCATTGTTCTCGTGACTGTCCCGTCGATTATTGTGGTTTGAAATGCCTAACAAGGTGTAGTTGCGAAAACTGCTATAGTCATAACTGTACATGTCCTGTTGGTAAGTTTGTATCGATATTTCGTCATATATATACTGAATATATAGAAAATAGGATTCTTACCTTAATTACTAAAGTTTTACCATAATTATTTATTTGTTGACTGTGAAGGCGGCATACCATATTGTTTCAAAGTTTTGGAAAGTTAAAGATGCCGATGAAATATATTCAGCTTACCAATTTTCAAAACACACAACCACATGACACCACAATATCTGCCACATCTTTTTCTTATTTTGGATGTTTAACAAACTATCAAGGATCATGCCATGATGGCAAACCAGCTACTAAATGACATGACAAACGTAATGACTTCAGTTACATCTTCGCCAACATACATTATGTTTGTATCAATATATTCCGCTATCACCTGTATATGCTGTTTATATCTGCAGAATTATTCTGTACACAAGAGCCTGTTATGTGGTCGACAATTTTTTAAAATAAGGCAGGCTACCTACAGATAAGTTGTTGTTACAGAAAATTCAACAACCTTGCTCAGATTTCATACATATTATGGTTGTTATAACTACTAGTACCTTGTAAGCAAATTAACCTTTCACTGGGTCGTAAATTGGCTGAGGTTTTTGTCATATCAATTGTTAGGCCTTTGGTTTTTACACTATATTTACCCAAGGAACTTTTCATCTACATGAAAAATACCCCGGACTACGGCGTTGTGACCTTCCGACAGAGGATGCTTACCATCCAAATGCATCTGATTTCACCTCTAGAAATTTCAGAGTCCGTGTTGTATGCCCTGTTCTCAGATTTATATTTAAATGTATTTATTTTATAACGACCACTCTTTTCTTTTTTTTTTCTAAAAAAAACTTAATGTTAAATTTGATTGTTTAATCATACTTATAATACTCTGTTTCAGATACAACAACAATTCAATCTTCTAAACCGGACGTTTTACCTTTGCTGTTTGCAATACTGCTTCCTGTCTTTGGGATTTCTTTAACAATATTGGTATTTTTTATCTTCAAACACTATTGGTAAGGATATATTTACCATTCTGTCGGAATAAAAACCCTTTTTATAGTCTTTTGTAGCTCTATTGGTAGGAAATCAGCTGATTTTGTATTTTTAATCTTATAAAATGGTGTTACCATGGATACCATGGACAATTTTTAGAATTCTTTCTAACGCTACTTCTACAGGCTTGGTCCAATTTCAATATGTCTTGGTTTACATTATTTAGTTATCTTTACCACAATTTTGGATAAAATATGGGGTTGCAAACTTAAATGAATACTAGGTTAACATTTTCCCCTTCCGTCTACTGTGAAGTAGGCATGATATTTATTTAGCATTATATAAATTATGTAATTAAATTCTTGCTCGCTGAGTATGTCTTTTATTAAGTGTATGTTTCTTATCATTGATCTTACCAAAAATTTAGTGTATATCATGATTAAACTTTAATGACTTATAAGAATATGTATCAAAGATGACTGGTTCAAAATAATGCAAAAGGATACTTTCCATCTTATTTAAAGAGAACTTCAATTTATAACATGTTTATGATTTTTTATCTGTTTAAAAGGAGACTTATTCCTAAAAAACCGAAGACTACTCTTTATAAGAGTAAGTATGCAAAATTAGTATAAATACTTAATTATGCCCCCGTAACCGAAGTTTCGGGGGCATATAGGTTTAGTTGTGTCCGTCTGTCTCTCTGTCTGTCTCTCTGTCTGTTTGTCCGCAAAAACTTTAACCTTGCTCATAACTTTTGATTTAGTGGACCTATGACTTTCATATTTCACATGTGTATTCCTTGTGACAAGATCTTTCTTGGGGTACCACCAACTTTGACCTTTTGACCTTGACCTTGGAGTTTGATCCACTTTTACACAAAAATTCCAAAATTTTACTTTGGTCATATCTTTTAAACAGTAGATACCAGGACATTTATACTTCAAGTATGTATTTTTTGTGGAAAGACTTTCATTGGATACCAACAATCTTGACCTTTTGACCTTGACCTTGGAGATTTCCGTACTTATGTATAAACTTTAACCTTGGCCATAACTTTTGAACGGTAAAGGATAGGGCTTTCATATTTCACATATGACTGTAATCCTTGTGAGAAGACCCTTTATTGGATACCCAGAATTTTCAGCCTTTGTCCTTGACCTTGGAGTTTGATCTACTTTAGAAAAGCAAACCTTGACTAGTCCTTTTAAAGGGTTAGGTCTAGTGCTTTCATACTTTACATATTTAATGCTTGTGACAAGACTTTTCATTTGATAGCAAGACATTTGACCCTATGACATTGACCTTGGAGTTTTACCTACTTATTAAATTGTTTAACCTTGACCATAACTTTTGAACGTTTAGGACTTGGGCTTCCATACTTTACATACGTATTCCTTGTGGCAAGACCTTCATTGGATACCAATTACCTTGACCTTTTGACCTAGACCTTGGAGATTTTCGTACTTATGATTAAAAAAACTTTTAACCTTGGCCATAACTTTTGAACACTAAGGGCTAGTGATCTCATACTATACATATGTTATCCTTGTGAAAAGACCCTTCATTGGATACCAAGATTTCCAAACTGATGAAATTTTTTTACCCTCGCCTGATTTCATATTTCAGAGCTGTATTTCCGGTGAGTTAAATCTTCGCTAATTTGTTGCCATACGGGGGCATCACTGTTTCACAAACACATCTTGTTTGTTTAATGATTTAGTGTAATTGTGGAAGTATTCCTATATTTGTGTTGGTGACGTTTTCCAAACTTTTTTTTAGCCAAAACTGTGAAGAAAACGGTTACTGAGGACAAGATGGCGGTTGAGGATGGCAGCTACGACTCAGTCAGGGAA
>NW_026928787.1:0-36156 GCF_032062105.1 Saccostrea cuccullata | reverse complement strand
GTTTGACAGTGATTTTGGAAAAGTGAGGTCAATGCGAAAAGGAAAGGTCAAGGTCAAAATTGTTGATGAAGTTGAATTGCTCTCATCAATATGTAACAGCATCTAAAATTTGATAAAAATAGCTCAAATGGTATCTTTAAAACTGAGCAAAACACTAATTAAAGATAAGTGAATTCAAGGTCAAAGGAAAGGTCAAGGTAAAAAATGTTGATGCAGTTGAATAGCTCTCATCTGTATGTATCATCATGTGAAGTTTGATAACACCATCTTGAATGGTATGTTTAAAACTGAGCTAAACACTAATTTAAGAAAAGTGAGGGTAAGGTCAAAGGAAAGGTCAAGGTCAAAAAATGTTGATGCAGTTGCATAGTTCTCATCAATATATCTATCAGCATATGAAGTTTGATAAAAATATGTTGGATAGTTAGCTTTGAACAGAGCTAAACACAAAGTGTGATGGAAGGACAAAAGGATGGAAGGACGGAAGACGGACATGACAAAACAATATGCCCCGGCCATATTGATGGCGGGGCATAAAATGTGTACAACTGTAAACACATATACATGTACGTACTGTTCTGTGACTAAAATAATCATTCAGACATTATTTCAATTAACTTCAAGGATCAAATGTGTTAAACTAATAGTGTGATCCCACCCTCACTCCAGGAGTCATGAATTGAACAAACTTCAATCTACATTACCTGAAGATGCTTCTATATAAATATATCTAACCATGCCTTTGTTGTTCTTATGAAGAATATTATTTATAAATATTTTTTCCAATAAATATTCCTAATTAAAACTAGGATTGTCCTTCTGGCCCCATGCTACCTGCCAGGGTGGGGTGGGGTCATAATTCATACAAAGGTGAATCTATGCACTTACTGATGCTTCCATACAAATATCACCAATCATGCATGACTTTCCTGATCTCGAGAAGAAAAAGAGACTTTTCCTATAAAACTTTGATCTTCCCTTGTGGCCCCACCCTACCTGTGTTTTCCCTTTATTTCAAAGTAAAGAGTTTGGGATTATTTCTAACAGGCTAGGGGCTGATCGTCCCACAGAATCTCTGTGGACCTGACAATTTTTTTTTATTTCAAAGTGGCATGTTTGTCAATTGAAGCAGTTAGACAATTTTGCAGGTAGCAGGTTCTTGGGGGAAAAACACTGCTACAGGGGTTATATTTGAATAAACTTGAATTTACACTTCCTGGTTGGGATGCTTCCATAAATATATGTTCAATCAAGGCTAAAATTAATTTTCTCCTTTTGAGTAGATTTATTTAAGGAGGCTGGAGGAGGAAGGGGGTGTGGGGTCAACAAATTAACCACCAGATTTAGCTTAATTTTTTAAATATGATATCAAGCTGTCAACTATCATTTGCAAAGAAAAATTTCATACATTTAAATTTTTATATGGAGCTCTTCTTCTAAAGGAGGTCAAAATAGTCTGAAAATGGCCACAACCCCCAACCCCTTTAAAGACCTTTCCTATTTGTTTTTATATTGAAATTTGATCATCCCTTGTGGTCCCACCTTAACCCCGGGGGGTCATGATTTAAAAAAACCTGGAATGTACACTATCTGAGAATGCTTTCATGTAAATATGACCAATCATGGCTTTGTTGTTCATTTTCCCTATATATTCCTATGTAGAACCTTGATCATCCATTATGGCCCCACTCTATCCCCAGGGGTTATGATTTGAAAAGAAACTTGAATCTACACTACCTGAGGATGCTTCCATGTAAATATGACTTATCAAGACTGTTCTTGAGAAAATTTTAAGATTTTTCATATATATTTCTATGTAAAGCTTTGATCACCCATTATGGCCCCGGCCTACATAATAGATAATTTTTTTTTATCATCTACCCATCAGTTTATCATGTGACCTGAACAACAATCAACACTATGTCAGAGAACATTAAATACAAGTAAAGTTTCATCTTTTTATTTTTACTTTTCAGTTTTCATTGTGCAGAATTTTTTTTTTAAAAAATGTCAAAAGGTGACTTTCCACTATTTATAGTACAAACACTTCTGGAATTAAATTTGCTGGACTTTATACTTATTTTTTACAATATGTTTTTTTGTGATAATAAATTATTATTCTTTGTCATCTATCTTTTTCTTTTGATGTATTGAGACATACTGAGAGAAAGGAACTTGGATTGATAAATGACACTCTCCCTAATGCTATCTGAGAGACATAAATATGTATTAGGCCTACAGTATCCATGTCTCTATTATTATAGTATTATTTATAACTGAATCCACACTTTGAGAAAAACCCAGAGCCTTTATAGCTTGTTGATTGTTACAACATATGACATGATTTCCCCCCCCCTTTTTTTTTTGGGGGGGGGGAGAGATTATGAGACACAAATCCATTTAGACTATTCTAAATTTAAATACATCTTTTCATATGTACAGACTATCAATTAAAATTTCAGTTACAATTAATACTATAATAGAGACATGGATACTGCAATACATATTTGTACAGACACTGGAAGTTAACGTAAATTCTGAGTATGTTCAGTACATGCACTACTTTGCATCAGCATTGAGCATTTTTTTACCTGATCTATAATGATAGTGGATTTGACTAGTCAAAAGGGGATGCTTACTCCTCCTAGGCACTGATCCCGCCTCAAGAATTTCTTTGGATCCTTGTCTCATGTCCTGCTCATATTTTTAATTGATGACAGATAAGGCGTGGATCTAGGAATTGAAGTTGGAGGGGGCGACAAAAGTAGGCAATGGGTTTAGGGGCCGCCTTGAGGCCCCCAGTGGGTCCATGGCAAAGCGGCTAAGCCCTAGTGGGGGCCCAGGGGGCAAAGCCCCCGAAAGCTCCTGGATTCTAGAGATTTTGTATGGTAAAAATGAGGTCTACAAAGTAGACATAATTACATTTTCTAGACAAAACTGTGATTTATGCTAACTTTGACAATTTTAGGGTGGGGGGCACGCAGGGTGCGCCCCCCCCCCCTTAAATCCGCCAATGCAGATTATAGGAGATTGAACATTGTTTGTTATCTCTACCTTATTTACTCTTTCCTGAAGGCACTTTTCTTTATGCAAACGTCTTATCTCTCTCCCTCTGTCTCTCTATACCTTTCTGGTTTGCAACCGTTTCCTAATCTGACCCATGAAAATTTATGGGCCTCTGACGTATTCATGAAGTCTTGAATTCCGAGCTCGAACTTAATTTAATGAAAATTGAAATTTGCTTTGAGGTTCTATTTAAAAACACCAAACATCGTTTATAAAGATGAAAACATAAATTCAAGCTTAAAAGTGATAAAGAAAAATGAAACATATATATAAACGGGATTAAACTTAGCTGTAGATCTGCCCCTAGCTCTCCGAAAAAATATATTGATAGACCGGAGAGCTACAGTGCCACCCATTGAAAAAAACTGTATATTTATTGCGCGCATAAAAGTGCACTCGGTTCTTGGTTAATTCTTCAAAATTCTTACCTCAATTGAAAATAAGGAAAGATTTCAAAAAATTTTCTTTATCTTCTATCAAGTACTCTCGAAATTAACATCCGAATGAAGCATATTTGACCGCATTATCTTTGAAACCACAATGGCAGTATAAATAAGCGAAATGTTCGATGATTACAATATCCGGGTCAGGAGGACTATTATCAACAATTATGAGGAATGTTTGGTTGTGGAAACAGCGAAAGAATATGTTAGGAACACACGGTTAGTAATATTTTGAGAATACAGTTTTAAAAACATGGAGAAATAAATCGAGAACCGAGCGCACTTTTTTGTGCGCAATAAATATACAGTTTTTTCAATGGGTGGCACTGTAGCTCTCCGGTCTATCAATATATTTTTTCGGAGAGCTACAGATCTGCAGCTAGATTAAACTAAAATTCCCTTCCTTCAAATTCTCTGTATAGAAACCACCAGAGAAATATTTTATTTAGATGCTCTGCAGATCTGTACGTAGTTCACTGGTCTGGAAAACGACCAGAGAGGTACAGTGCTACCCACTGAAAACTTTTAGTATATATATTTGTTGCGCGACAAGATGTGCACTGCTTCTCTAATAATTTCTCAGTATACTGTAAAATCACATATTTTTGTGGGGTCAAATTTTCATGATTGAGGGAAAAAATATTGGTTTGTGGGGATAATTGAATTTCATGATTGGAAACTTTTATTAAAGTAAGTGCGGTGAACCCAATTGTCTATAGACTCCAAATGGTTGTATCTATAGGCCCAATCAGGCGAAATTTTTCGAAGGTCATAAGTTCAGGCCAAGAAGGTTTGTTAACAATTTTTTTGGTGGAAAGGGGGGTGTATTTTGGAATTTTATTATGGAAGTACTGTAGTAAAGAAATGTGTTAGGAACATACAGCTACCGTGTAATATTTTATGTTTAAATATACACCGAAATAAATCGAGAAACAGCGCATGCGCAATGAATATACACTTTCTTTTTCAATGGGTGACACTATAGCTCTCCGGTCTGTCAATATATTTTACCGGAGAGCTACAGTTCTCTCTAGTCCTGGTCTGTTAAGTATGTGTCTAGAATATATATAGATGTAATAAATAATATTTTGGTGTGGCAAAGGGCCCCTATCCTGACCACAAACTGGTCCTTTTTTTCAAGAATCCTGAATCCGCCACTGATGTAGAATTATCTAGTGGAGCTGGCTTTTACTTCACTTATTCTTTTGAATTTAACTCTTTCCCATGCGATTTCATATTAAGGCATGTTGATATAATCTTTTTCTGGACTTCTTTTTTTTCTTTCGCTATTGGGAGTACTGCTCTAAATGTACTTGTCTATACATTTGCAACAGTACACCTGTCTAAAAATTATAAAAGGCACCAAACGCAACGAGTAAATCTTCGCGCCTTTTCTTTGGACTGATCTATTAAATAGGTGTGATAGCTTTAATGAAATTAATAAAAAGTTGAATGTTCTTCTAGCCTAAATTTCGAGGTTTAGAAAATACATTTAACACATTGTACACATTATATAGGTAAGTAACACAAAAGCAGTGAAGTGACTATAATTTTAAACTTTTTTTATTTCTTGTTTATCCCCAAAGTGAACTATGCTGATTAGTTAAACTTTCACGAAAGGTTGAAATGGTTCGCCGAAAAACATGATTCACCCTACGAAAGTCAAAGAATCAGGTACCATTTATGTTCAATAACTTGAATCAGATTATTGAGAAAACAATGTTAATATAAACTCCATTAGACGATCTTATTTAAAAAAAGGTTTTCTTATTTTTGTCTTTTGTATTAGTTTAATATGACACAAGTGTGCATGGGAAACACAGTGGTTACGTTTCTTGAAAAACTAATAAATTGTGAATACTGCTCTAAATATAGTTGTGTATACTGTGCACCTGCAACAGTACACCTGTCTAAGAATCATAAAAGACGGGCCACTATTCATTATCTCGCGCCAAACGCCACGAGTAAATATTCGTGCCTTTTCTTTGGACTGATCTATCAAATAGGTGTGATAGCTTCAATGAAATTAAATAAATAAAACAACTTCTTATCGCCTTCATTTTATTTCGACATTAAAAAAGTATATTTAACACATTGTACACACGTATCTAGCCCAGTTACACTAAAGCAGTGAAACGGAAATTAAGTTTTAAGATTGACACTGAATTGCAACGTACTACTACGTGAAAGTCCAAGTAGTTTTTTACATTTCATGTATCCTTATGTCAGAATAGTTTAATCAAACGCTCAGCTGCCTACTCGCGAAATGGCGTAGTTGACAGAGACATCCGCCATCTTGGTCCCGCTTCAGATTTTCAAATATTAATATCTAGAGTTCTGATTAACCAATATCCAAACAATTTGTATAGTAAGCATCAATCAAAGGGTCTCTATTATCATTCCAAAAATAAATAAAAAATATTGAAAAACAAAAAAGTTAGAAAATGCGATTTTTTCAATTCGCTTCACCTAACGACAGGAAGTAACGACGACGAACAAAACGTCGCGTCCTGGATAGTATATATCACGATCTATAATCCCTGAAAGTTTCATGTTGATATCTTTTAACGTTTTCGAGTTTAATCGTGGACAAAATGTCATTTTAATTTCAGAAAATTGTCCGTAACTTGGCACCGGAAGTGAGTTTCCAATTTTTCTCTCAGATATAATAAATTCATGTTACAACACATCTGTCCTGAAAATTTCATGTAATTTCATCCAGTAGTCTTCGAGAAATCGCGTGCACAAAATTAGAAAGTCAAAAAAATAAGAATAATAACTAGAAACGATCTCGTTGCGAGCAACGAGAGGACTTCCGTCCGATTCTGGAAAAAAAAAAACTCGTAAAGTCGAGCTGAGAAGTAAACAAAAATAAAAAAAACCAGGTCGCCAGCGTGAAAATCCAATCCGCTTTTTCCCCTTTTATCCCCAACGCGCTAACCATTACCCTATTGGGAGTACTGCTCTAAATGTACTTGTGTATACTTTTGCTACAGTACACCTGTCTAAGAATTATAAAAGACGGGCCATTATTCATAATTTCGCGCCAAACGCCACGTTAAATCTTCGCGCCTTTTCACTGGACTGATCTATTAAATAGGTGTCATAGCTTCAATGAAATTAAGAAAAACGAACGTTCTCATAGCCTACATTTCGAGGTTTAGAAAATATATTTAACACATTGAACCCATTCTAGAAAAGTAACACATAAGCAGTGAAATGACTATAATTCAATTTTTTATTTCCGGTCTCAGAAGTGAACTATGCCGATTAGTTACACTTTCATTAAAAGGTTTAAATGTTTAGCCGAAAAAGATGCCTCGCTCTACGACAGTCAAGGAATCAGATACCATTTATGTTCAATAACTTGATTCAGATCTTTGAGAAAAGAATGTTAATATAAACTCGATTAGACGATCTTATTAAAATGGTTTTCTTATTTTTGTCTTTTCTATTTGTTTAATATCACACAAGTGTGCATGGGAAGAACAGTAGTTATACGTTTTATACTTACTATATACATGCATCGATATTGTTTCTTGAAAAACTATAACTTATAACTATGATTTAAGATCTGTTTTTCCGTCTTGCAAAACAAATGATAATAGGTATCTCTCATTTGCACATTTAGTCTTTTTTTTCTACGTTGAAAACCAACCAAAACAAATTCTAGAAGACATTTGAGAAGACTCTGGAATAAATCTTTAGTTTGACACAGAATTGTAACATAATTACTACGTGATCTATTAACGCGCAAACCATTAAGCTTTTGGGAGCACTGCTCGAAATATACTTGTGTATACATTTGCAACAATACACATGTCTAGGAATTATAAAAGGCGGGACGCTATTGATAATTTCGCGCCAAACGCCAGGAGTAAATATTCTATTAAATAAGTCTGATAGCTTCAATGAAATAAAATAAATAAAACGTTCTTATCGCTTTTATTTTATTTCGACGTTAAGAAGGTATATTTAACACATTGTTACATTACATATCGTATCTAACCCAGTTAAGCTAAAGCAGTGAAACGGAAATTAAGTTTTAAGATTGACACGTAATAACAACGTACTACTACGTGAAAGTCCGTGTAGTTTTTTACATTTCATGTATCTTTATGTCAGAATGGTTTAATGAAACGCTCAGCTGCCTCCATAAACCCCTAATCGGGAAATGGCGGAGTTGATAGAGACAGACGCCATCTTGGACCCGCTTCAGATTTTCAAATATTAATATCTAGAGTTCAGATTAACCAATATTCAAACAACTTATATAGTAAACATCAATAGAAAGGTTTCTATTTATATTCCAAAAATAAATAAAAAATATTGAAAAACAAAAAAGTTAGAAAATACAATTTTTTTGATTTGTTTCTCCTAACGAACGGAAGGACCGACGACGAACGAAAGGTCGCGTCCTGGATAGCATATATCACGATCTATAATCCCTGAAAGTTTCATGTTGATATCTTTTGCCGTTTTTGAGTTTAATCGTGGACAAAATGTCATTTTAATTTCAGGAAATGTCCCGTAACTTGGCACCAGATAGGAATTTTCAAAAAATCGCTCAGATAGATCAAGTTCATGTTACGACACATCTTTTCTGAAAATTTCATATAATTCCATCCAGTAATCTTCGAGAAATCGCGTGCACAGAATTAGAAAGTCAAAAAAATAATAAGAATAATAATAATAAGAAACAGTAGAATCACTATAAGGTCTTCCGTGAAGACGGAAGACCTTAATAATAAGAAACAATAGAATCACTATAAGGTCTTCCGTGAAGACGGAAGACCTTAACTAGTGCTAATTGTAACGGGGACCGTTACAGATGTTCCCCAAACGCTCCCCATCTCCCTTTTATAGTCATATTCCCTGTAAGCGTAAATAAATAAGACAAACTTTATGCATTTGAGACTTTAACAACGTTTACCCAGAACTATACCATGTTCATTCAAATTTTATCATTGCACACTTGCGCATGTTAATGCATGTGCGTAATGACCATATCATATTCTCTACACGATCTATATATTTTAATATGCTAAATATTAAAGTACTTAATCAAAAAGTATTTTATAAAACGCTCATTCGAGTGTATATTTGATTTTACCCATTCCACGTGCACGCACGTGCATACATGAGCATGGTGACCCTACCTTCTTGTAGAAGTCCATTACATCTATCTATGTTTTAAATCCCACCCTGTTTGGTTGAAAACCAAGGGAGTTAGAGCTGTTTAAAGTTTCAACCAATCAGATTGCAGCGCACGTACAAGCACATGTATGTATGTGCAAGGTGACCATACCTTCTTATAGAAGCCCATTATATATATCTTTGTTCCAAATCCCAACCTGTTTGGTTGAGAACCAAGGGAGTTATAGCTGTTTAAACTTTCAGCCAATCAGATTGCAGCATTTGTACACGCACGTGTTTGCATGTGCATGGTGACCATATATTCTTTTAGAAGTCCATTATATATATCTATGTTCCAAATCCCATCCTGTTTGGTTGAAAACTAAGGGAGTTATAACTATTTAAAATTTCAGCCAATCAGATTGCAGCGCACGTGCATGCACGTGATTTCATGATAATTGCTATATATCATTTTGTAGGATATCCTAATGCATGGCTATGTTCAAAATTTCAAAGGAGTTCGTCAAAAAACAAGAAAGATATTGAGACTTAAGTTTCAGCCAATCAGAGCGTAGCGCACGTGCATGCGCGTAAGATCTTGCCATATTCACCACGTCATCTTGTTTATACTACTAATACATCCTTACATTATCAGTTTCAAAACATTTCATCAAAAAATAGAACAGTTACGGCAATATACATAATATTGCTCATTAACGTGTTGCACGTGCGCGCTCTTGCAAGCACGTGCGCGCAAAATGACCTTCGTTCCGCAAATCTACATAACATGTCTACTGACCCTAAAAACATTTCACCTTAGTTGGATGTGTAGTTTACGAGATCATTCGCGGACAAAAAAGTGCCCAGGAAGAAGAAAAATAATAATAACTAGTGCTAATTGTAACGGGAACCGTTACAGATGTTCCCCAAACGCTCCCCAACTCCCTTTTGGTACCATATTCCCTGTTATCTCTATTAAATAAGAAATACTTTATAGAATTTAGACTTAATCAAGGTCTTCCAAAAAAATACAAAATATATTAAAAAATAGGCATTGCACGCGTGTTCATGTGCGTAACGACCATATTATCTTGTCTACACTATCTAAAATTTTAATAATATCAAAGCATTTAATCCAAAAATATTAAAAAAAATGCACTCATTCGAGTGTATTTCTTATTTTACTCATTTCACGTGCACGCACGTGCAAGCACGTGCATAATGACTACACCTTCTTGTAGGAGTCCCTTATATTTATCCAAGTTCTAAATCCCATCCTGTTTGGTTGAAAAACAAGAGAGTTATAGCCATTTGAAGTTTCAGCCAATCAGATTGCAGCACACGTGCATGCGCGTGATTTCGTGAATATTTTCTATATCATATGTAAGGATATCGTAATGCATGACTATGTTTCAAATTTCAAAGCATTTCGTCAAAAAACAAACGAGATATAGCCATTTAAAGTTTTAGCCAATCAGATTACAGCACGCGCGCATGCGCATGCTTTTATGAAAATTTTAATATATCATGCTGTAGATCTTCATAATGTAGGACCATGTTCAAAATTTCAAAAGATTATGACAAGAAACAAGAAAGATATTGAGACTTTAGTTTCAGCCAATCAGAGCGAAGCGCACGTGCATGCGCGTGAGATCTTGCTATTTTGACCATGCCATCTTGTCTATACTACTAATGTATCCTTACATTATGAGTTTCAAAGCATTTTATCAAAAAATAGAAAAGTTCCGACTATATCTATTATATTGGTTATTTCAAGTGTTGCACGTGCGCGCTCTTGCAAGCACGTGCGCGCAAAATGACCTTGATTCCGCAAATCTGCATAACATGTCTACTTACCCTAAAAAGGTTTTACCTACCTCGGACGAACAGTTTACAAGAACATTCCCGGACAAAAAAGTACCCAGGAAGAAGAAGAAGAAAAATAATAATAACTAGATACGATCTCGTTGCGAGCAACGAGTGGGTCTTCCGTCCGATTCTCGATAAGATGAGATAAGATTTTGATTGAGATTTTCATTCTAAAATAATGATTTTCCATAATCTGTAAAAAGACATTGAATATATAAGACTTTTAAAAACTCGACTTTTGGCCCCTCACGACCCCAAACATTAGGGATCAGCCCTTTTTTCTTCATATCATCTGAAAGCCCTCATGATTTTGATGACTTTTTGTTCAACGACTATTCAGAGATTCTTTTTCGTTTTTGAGTTATTCGCATAAGAAATATTTAGGGGCTAGCCCTTCAACTCCTTAATGGGGACGTTTAGCGAAAAATAAAAGGTTGCATATTGTTTAGAACATGATTTTGAACATCTTTTGTTCAATATTACTTATCAATATATTTCTCATTTTCGAGATATAAAGCGTCGAAGATTTAGCATTCTGGCCCCTTTTGGCCCCTACTTAAGTACCATACGACATAAAAATCATGATATATAGTTGTAAATGGTTGAGATAAATATCTTTGCTTCAGTAATGTTTTACAAAATATTAATTGCTAAAGAGTTATCGATTGAAGACTTTTGGCCTCTCTTGGCCCCTAATTCGAGTGCCAAACCCCTTTTTCTGGATTTCCTCTTGAAGCTCTTACGATTTTGAACACTTTTTGTTCAACAACTATTCAGAGATTCTTTTTAGTTTTCGAGTTATGTGCAAAAGAAATATTAAGTGGCCAACCCTTCAACTCCCTAATGGGGACGTTTAGCAAAAAATGAAAAGTTGCATATTGTTCAGAACATGAATTTGAACATCTTTTGTTCAATATTACTTCTCAAAATATTTCTCACTTTAGAGATATAGAACGTCGAAGTTTTAGCATTTTGGGCCCCTTGTGGCCCCTAATTATGTAATATACGACATTAGAATCATAATATACAGTGGTAGATTGTTGAGATAAACATATTTGCTTCAGTAATGTTTAACAAAATATTGACTGTTAAAGAGTTATCGATTGAAGACTTTTAGCCCCTTTTGGCCCCTAATTTGAGTGCCCAGCCCCTTTTTCTGGATTTCATCTTAAAGCTCTTAAGATTTTGAACACTTTTTGTTCAACAACTATTCAGAGATTCTTTTTCGTTTTCGAGTTCTTTGCAAAAGAAATATTTAGGGGCCAACCCTTCAACTCCCTAATGGGGACGTTTAGCGAAAAATGAAAGGTTGCATATTGTTTAGAACATGATTCTGAACATCTTTTGTTCAATATTACTTGTCAAAATATTTCTCACTTTCAAGATATAAAGCGTCAAAGATTAAGCATTCTGGCCCCTTTTGGCCCCTTATTATATAATAAAAGACATTAAAATCATAATATACAGTTGTAGATTGTTGAGATAAACATATTTGCTTCAGTAATGTTTAACAAAATATTGACTGTTAAAGAGTTATCGAAAAAAGACATTTAGCCCCTTTTGACCCCTAATTTGAGTGCCCAGCCCCTTTATCTTGATTTTATCTTAAAGCTCTTAGGATTTTGAACACTTTTTGTTCAACAACTATTCAGAGATTCTTTTTCGTTTTCGAGTTCTTTACAAAAGAAATATTTAGGGGCCAACCCTTCAACTCCCTAATGGGGACGTTTAGCGAAAAATGAAAGGTTGCATATTGTTCAAAACATGATTCTGAACATCTTTTGTACAATACTACTTGTCAAAATATTTCTCACTTTCGAGATATAAAGCGTCGAAGATTTAGCATTCTGGCCCCTTGTGGCCCCTAATTATGTAATATACGACATTAAAATCATGATATATAGTTGTAGATTGATGAGATAAACATTTTTGCTTCAGTAATGTATAACAAAATATTGACTGTTAAAGAGTTATCGATTGAAGACTTTTAGCCCCTTTTGACCCCTAATTTGAGTGCCCAGCCCCTTTTTCTTGATTCTCTCTTGAAGCTCTTACGATTTTAAAAACTTTTTGTTCAACAACTATTCAGAGATTCATTTTCGTTTTCGAGTTATTGGCAAAAGAAATATTTAGGGGCCAACCCTTCAACTCCCTAATGGGGACGTTTAGCAAAAAAATGAAAGGTTGCATATTGTTTAGAACATGATTTTAAACATCTTTTGTTCAATATTACTTGTCAAAATATTTCTCACTTTCGAGATATAAAGCGTCAAAGATTTAGCATTCTGGCCCCTTTTGGCCCCTAATTATGTAATATACGACATTAAAATCATACTATATAGTTGTAGATTGTTGAGATAAACATTTTTGCTTCAGTAATGTATATCAAAATATTGAATGTTAAAGAGTTATCGAAAAAAGACTTTAAGCCCCTTTTAGCCCCTAATGTGATGAGTCAGCACTTTTTTTTCTGGTACAATATTTAAGATCTTAGCATTCCCCACAAATATTGTTCAGTATGTCTTAACAAAATAATCATACTTTAAAAGATATGATACAAAATGTCTCGAAAATTCACTCATGATTCGTGTCCTAGATTTCGACCCCTAACGGGCTTCCATATTTGAACTTTCTGAAAAATTTTAAATCCAATGTGCAATTTAGCAATGTGTCGTCTATCATCGCTGAAAATTTCAGCTCTCTAGCTTATGCCGTTTTTGAGTTTACTCAAGGACAAGGAGACCCTCTAAAAATCACTGAAAGGGCGATAACTTCCGACCGGAAGTGATATTTTCAAAATTGAGTCGGGAGTACAAACTTCAGATAAAAACACATCATCTCTGAAAATTTGAACAAAATCGGTCGAGCCATCTTCGAGAAATCTTCTGCACAAAAATTGTAAAGAAAAAGAAGAATAATAAAAGTGAAGAAGAAACAATAGAATAATAGAAGGGTCTTCCGTTGGAGACGGAAGACCCTAATAATAATAATAATAATAAGAAACAGAGTAAAAACAATATGTTCCCCAACTTCGTTTGGGGAACATAATAAGAAACAGAGTAAAAACAATATGTTCCCCAACTTCGTTTGGGGAACATAATAAGAAACAATAGAATCACTATAAGGTCTTCCGTGAAGACGGAAGACCTTAATAATAATAGCTAGATGAGATCTCGTTGCGAGCAACGAGTAGGTCTTCCGTCTGATTTTTCGATAAGATGATATATCATTTTGACTATTATCTTTGTAAAAACATAATGATTTCAAGCTTTCTCTCTTTTCATGAAATTCTTTAATAAAGATAACATTATCTAATAGGAACAGATGTAAGTCTAAGCCCTTGTTTAAGGGTTCAGACCATTTGTCTTCATATCAAATGATTTGGCTCGTGATTTGAAAGATTTTTTGTTAAATAAATATTCATAAATTTCTCTTCGTTTTCAAGCTATGTAAAAAAGAATTATATAGGGGCTGGCCCTTCAAGTCCTAAATGTGGTCGTTTTGCAAAAATTGAATGGTTGTATATCGGTAAGAATAAGATTCTGAATATCTTTAATTCAATACTGCTTATCAAAATATTTCTCCTTTTCGAGATATAAAGAATCAAAGAATTAGCATTTGGCCCCTTATTACGTAACATATAATCATGTGTTTAAAAAATATTGTTTCAAATTGTTAAGATAAACATTTTTGCTTCAGAAATGTATAACAAATTTTTGATAGTTAAAGAGTTATAAATGAAAATGTCCTAGCCCCTCTATGCCCCTTATTTAAGAGTCATGCCCTTTTTCTTCTTATTACACGAAAGAACTTGTAATTCTGAACAAATTTTATTATAAATCCTTTAACAAATTATTTACTGGTACAAAAATATCAAAGAAAACGTATCAAATTTTGCGAGATATTTATGAGTCTTTTTTTCGAGCCCAGGCGAGCTTCAGATCCTTTTGCGCTGGCAAGATATAGACTCATAAAAGCAATTTTACTATCCTTCCTCTACCTTCACTGAAAATCTCAAGTCAAAATCTTCATTCGTTTTTTAGTAATTGCCTGGAAAAGCTGACCCTCTGAAAATCAGAAAATCGTCCATATCTCACGACCGGAAGTGACGACGTACATATAAAAAATATCCAATAAGGCTCAGACCAATATCTATCAGATCTGAAAGTTTCGTGAAAATCAACCAAGCCGTTTCCGAGAACTCGCGTGCACAAAAATCGGTAAGAAAAAAAAGAATAATAGGGAAAAAGAAACCGAACGAAAACAATAAGGTCTTCCGTTGGAAACGAAAGACCTTAATAATAAGAAACAATAGAATCACTATAAGGTCTTCCGTCTGAAACGGAAGACCTTAATAATAAGAAGAAGAAACAAAGTAAAAACAATATGTTCCCCAACTTCATTTGGAAACATACACATGTAATAAGAGAGAAATCCCTAGTATGTCCTCATCTGTTCAAAAGTTATTGCAAAGGTTAAAGTTTTATTAAAATTGGGTTAAACTCTTCGGTCAAGGTCAAAAATATTTATACCTGTTGAAAGTTCACATTGAATACACATGTTAAGCATGAAAGCCCTTGCACCAACTGTTCAAAACTTAGGCCTTGCCTATCTGAAACTCGATATACAGACAGCTAGGTGACCTGTAAAAGGCCGCGCTCATTGCCTATCAATCATAACGGCCGAAGTCTCTGCATTCTGTAATCTGTTTTGGGTTTTTTCGAAACATTTAAATTTCAACGTCAGCGTGAGTTTTTATAAGCCAATGAGAGCGGCCCTTTTCATTACTGGTTAAATGTATATCTAGGGTATTACCAAATCTCATAGTTTGATTAAACCAATAAAATCCTTCGTAACAAACCAAAATAAACAATCCCTCATTTACAATGCAAATGAAAAATTATACAATACAGATGATTTTTTACAATATAAATGAAAAATTATACAATGCAATTGAAAAAAAAAAAATATGCAATGCAAATGGAAAATATAGAATCAAAAATGAAAAATAATAAAAGACAAGTGATTTTTTTATAATATAAATGAAAAATATACAATGCAAATGAAAAATTATACAATGTACATGGCAATATTTAATGCCAATGAAACATTTTTTTCTCAGAATCCGAAAGGTGTCTACAAATTTTTCACATTTGAGGAACGAATTCCTTTAATGATGATTTATAAGTTCAGTTTGGTCAAGTAAGGCGTTTAGGGGCATAATTCATAGGTAAACAAGATGAAACAAGCAAAGTCAAAGATATTGTGGTCCCCTGCTTTCGGTGTCTTTTGGGTGAGATGTTATTTTTTATGACATAATGTGTCTTATATGAACTACCTATCGTATTTCATTTATTTAGAAATCATCATTGAAGTTGTGTTTTTAAATAAGGTCAATCGTGAAGGTCAAAGTCACAGGGTAAGAAATCATAGCATACTCGGAATTAATGAACATGTCATATATGAATTTATGAAAGCCCTTCATGTATCTCTTCTCAATGTAAGGAACAAGATTAGTTTTGAAACGTTTTTTATAAGTACGTAAATCTCCAAGTTCAAGATCAAAAGGTCAAAGTTGTTGGTATCCAATGAAAAGACTTGTCGCAAAAATACACATGTGAAATATGAAAGTCCTATAGTACCTATTATTCAGAAGTTATGGCAAAAATAATGTTTGGAATTTTTGTGTAAAAGTGGGTCAAACTCCAAGGTCAAGGTCAAAAGGTGAGGTTTGGTGATACTTAAAAATGGTCTTGTCACAATGAATAAATATGTGACATTTGAAAGTCATAGCTCCACGAAAATAAATGTTATGGGCAAAGTTTTTGTGATGGACGGACAGACTGATAAACCGCTAGAAAGAGAAACAGATGAATAAAATTTAATGTGCCCTTGCTTTTGTAAAAGCGAGGGCACATTAAATCTCATTCGTCTGTTTTTTAAACTGTGATTTTTAATGAAAAAAAAGTTATGAATGTGGAATTTTTTCAATATCAGACAAAGAAAATGTACCCAGATTGCCTATAGTCTCAAAAAAATGGTAATTATATGATTTTGGCCTCTTCTTTTAAGTAATATCAAATTTGATAAACTAGTAGGTATCAATATTGCAGAAAAATAGGGGGTCAGTGTACATATTATTGAGCTACGAGACATATAACTTGACCTTGTTGCACTCAGTAAATGTTAACTCTTTAGTTAATCACTTTAATATTTATTGCGTCTCCATATGAGTGAACAATTCTCGAGAGATATACACTTAATCGATATTATATTTTCTCAGATGTAACCATGCCGATAAATATAATCTTATTTTACGTAAAATAAATTTAACTAGAATAATCATGGAACAAATCTTGCAAATTAATGCGCGTAATTATTTTGTGACCTTTCTGCAATAAAAAGTAACATATTCCGGGGTATAACAAATCTAAATGAGTTTTTATTAGGAACGCTGACTTTAACATTTTAAGTCTAGGTGATATTTCAAAGTGTATCACGTACGAAGGTACAGAATTGATAATAGATAAGCAAACCTCTCTAATGATCACAGGTATGGTGTTAAGGGCACTTAATTAAACATTGTTACATTGTACTTGTAAAGGCCGGATGGCTGTCGTTTTCTTCAAGACAACTTATTTGTGCTATAAAATAACCCGTTATTACCATTGATAAATCAAAGTACTGAAAGTACTGAAAAGCGGTCAGCATGCTTTCATCGAATATGTTCAGTGTACAATAAAAAAAATGCATTGAATGATGATATTAAAGTAAGCATGCATATCTTTGTCCACTGTCATCAGCAAAGAAGCAGACACACTGAATTTTGTAGTACTTAACTAAATGGTATAACCAATAACATCCCAGACTGATGTCACAAATGTTTGTTTCAAAATATCAACCTGAGATTTTCAGTTTGAAAGACAGGAAGTTCAATTTCAAAAATTTCTCCCTAATTGTCTCTATTGGTGGCGTCCAAAAGTGCTCAGAACGAAAAAAAAATTATGTTGATGTTACAAATTTAATTGGCTTTCATGCTCTATTGATTCTGAAATAAGGTAACTGTAAAGGTTACTATAGCAAACAACTCAAAAAGAAAATAAAATGATAATTAAAATTAAGATTAATTGATTTGGAGTACTGTACATAGATCTTTAGCTGAAATATTATTAAAAAAAATGTGTGAAAAGGAAAGTTGTTGTTTAATCCATCAATACTAGTATTTTAAAACTTCAAAGGTTCACTAAAAGTCCGTGTATACATGTAACAAACAATTTAATTGTCCATTGCAAGAATTACCTGGGTGTCACTTTCTTCAATATGTCGCATAAGCAATACATTGTTTTTGTTTTTGTTTTTTTTTTGTTTTGTTTTTTTTTTTTTTACTAAAAACAAGTATGCGAATGTCTATCAATATGTCTGTAAGCATCTGTATTTTAATTTTTATTTCTTCTCAAAAGCTCAAAATAATAATTAACAAATTGGACAAATTCAAATTTAAAAAGTATTTTTACAACTTATACCTTGCATAGGAATTTAGCAAACTTTCAAAAATAATCATTCATTAGATATAATTTTCAATTTGTGCTTATCGTGAAGATTTTTCATGCCTCTTTTTTCTGTGCATATTTTATATCGGCTGCTTTTTAGAAAAGGATCGAATGCCGATTGAATTTTTTTCTCCAATTTTTAAAAATTAATTTAAGTATTTTCAGGCTCCCATTATTTTTTTTAAATAAAAATGTGATCGTTTAAAATCGTTTGTAATAATTAGACTGAGTACAGAATTTATCCCTGGAAACAAAGCTTTTATCATCTTTTAAATAATTTCAATTGAGTTTTAAGGAGAAAAAAAAAACAAACGTTTCATTATGGAAGTTATCTATAACTGTACAACTTACAGATGTATTCAGTATTTTTATATAAAGGCTTTCTTCGTGTACTAGTATTACTTATGTTAATTAAAGGGATGTCTTAATATTTTGGAAAATGAAACTCGATCGAGAGATTCTCCGATGTTTTGCAGTCGGTAATAACCTTCAACCCCATTAGCCAGTAATTAACCCGTCTTCCCTGTGCCCAGTAGCATAATTCGGTCATGTATTTATTGTTCATGAGGGGTGCCTGTATTTTTATCAGTAAGTCTCTAAATTAGCCAAATATCGCAACATTCTACCCCCTCTCTATATAAATACACAAGGTGTCCAACGCCATTTTGACCCCCTGTTCGATTCAGGCTTCAATTTAACACATAAATAGGAAATGCCTACTAGTTTACGTGTATCATTGGGTTCAAATATGATATTTCTCGCTATACATTTCTTCCTAAAGTTTAAATCTAACGCGTTGATAATGTTATCAGCTAAACTTCATGCTGACTTCGAATTTCGTCACAAGGCCCGATCGCCATCAGCTGATGTCACGAAAATTTAATCTCGATACTAAATGCTCCTATACATAAACTTTTTTTAATACAACAATTATAAATTTATTTCATTGACAAACGAAATCAGTAAAAAATTAAAAAACCGAAAGATTATGTTGTTTTGATAGTCTTGATTTTATTTAACATATGTTATATGTGTTAGAAACAAATCATGGGTACTAGGTAGAGGCTTTGTTGAAGTTTCCGTTGTCGATAGGTAGCGCCTTATGGAAGTTTCCGGTGTCGATAAAAATCGGACACATGCCATAAAGCGGCTAGCGAAGCTAACCGCTTAAAAATACAATGCCAAATGATTATATTGTGAAAAAGCTTCCGTAGATTGTTCTAATTCATAAGTAAGCCGCAAACCAAACTTTTTATAACTAAGTACAATTCTCAGTAAACCTTGGACTTTCAGTAAGGCATGGTATTCTTGACGTTACATCGTTAGCATCTAACATTTACACACCCTTTCATTCAGTGTTAAAATATACAATCTGGCAAATGTCATTAAGTGTATCTATGATCCAATGATCCGTTTTGTACGAAAGAGAAGTGCACGTCTAAAGTCGTCTCATTATTGTCATCATCAACTAAAAGTTGTTGGTAATTTCCAAACCAATGAGAATCAATCCGCAATTCAAGAGACGTTAATTAAGTAGTCTCGAAAAAGTTACGTCCCACTGAAAGTTTCAGTTTAATCAAGAATCGTACTAAGTGCTGATTTTTTCACAAGTATCCAGAAGTTTAAAATATAAAAGAAAAAGTCTGGGTCAATAAGGTAAATTTTAAACATTAGTCAAAATATGCGATTTTCGGGCAAAACATTTTCTGAAATATTATCTAACCACAAGAAATAGTCCCTCATAAATCTCGAATTCGTTGTGAATTTTTGAGAGAGAGAGAGAGAGAGAGAGAGAGAGAGAGAGAGAGAGAGAGAGAGAGAGAGAGAGAGAGAGCTTACAAATCTGGCGCGAAAATTTTTCCAGGGGGGGGGAGAAGCCCAATAAGAAATGAAAGCAAAACATGTTGTTACGTATAAAAAAAATTTTTCTCATCAACTTGAAAAAACAAAGCTTATTTCGTATTTGGAGGGGTGGGATAGACGATGTGAATTTATTTGCTATTTCAAACAGCTGGATAGCTGTATACTACATACAAACTTACTATTACATGCAGTTTTGTCGTTTGTTAAATCCCACGCGACAGTATATATACAATGCATCGATCGCAATGCACTTGTCAATGTGACGTCATCTCGCAAAAATGCTTCAAACCTCATGAAATATCCAAATAAATTAATTATAACTATGTTTAATGTAGTTGACCAGAAAAAATATATAACCTGCCGTCCAACAAATTAAATGAATCTATATATGTCGCAGCACATTTCACAAACTACATATAGTGTTGACTAAGATTAAAAATTAAACTGAGATTTTTAACATGGTTATGCACTTGCAATAGTATAATTTATAGAAGACCTCTAAACTGCAAGTATAATTGCAAAAATCATGTGACGTCGACATCACGTGACAAGTCTGAATAAAAATTCTAGATGCCCAAACATTTAGATTTAAACCACATTTCATTTTTTTTATATCGGCGAAGTCCTAAAAAAACGCCCATCCTAGTAAAGTATGTATTTTTATCTTAAAACATCGCCGATATTTCCATTTATAACCTTAACTTTGCCCCATGTTTGCTTTTAAACTGGTGGTACCGGTAGTACATCATTTCTATGACGTTTCATGATCACCTTTTGTTGGTTAATTATCGACAATGCATGCAGTGAGCAGCACGAGCAACGTGTAAGAAAAGAGAACATTTGGAATTAAACATGTACATATGTCAAGCAAATTTTTGTGTTTCTTTGTTACCAGGATTCGATCGGTTTTGTATATTAAATTAAAAAAAATCTTATCTAGGCTTGGGATTTCAGTAACGCATGGCATTCTCGACGTTACATAATTAGCATCTGAAATTTACACAGCTTTCATTCACTGTTGAAATATAGATGTAAAACAAATCGGGGAAAATGACAACTAGTGTATCGAATAAGTATTCGCCATTTGACAGACGCTAATTATGCCATCACAAGATACTACGATATACCTGTGTCTATTTTTTTTTATTTATTACGGTCACAATATAAATACATCAAATCACCAATTTTGCTCCAACATCCAGGGGCGCTGCTCTTTCCGGGTTGTTCAGAGGCCTGCCTGTGTGGAGATTATCGAGCTTAATGTCATGTTGTTTGAAAAAAAGCTGGTTATCGTCCACAGGGATCTGTCCATTTGAAATGGTCACGATGGGTTCACATCTTTTTGGCAGAGATTCCACTATTTTTAATTCGTCTTTTCAGTCGAGAGGTTATTAAACACAAAGACAATGTAGTAACCGTGCGACACATTGGATCATAACGCAAGATTTCTGTGTCTAGTTCCTGTATTACTCCCTCTGCTACGAGGTTTTTATTGACGTTCTTTATATGTCCCATTTCAATGGATACGTGATGCTTGACTAAGAGTATGTCGTTGACTAATGCAGTAAATCCATTTGCAGGGTCTGTTTGGTGTACAGTATATGGTCCATCTAACGGTAGTAGCTCTGAACACAAAATGAGTGGTCCTTCCCGAATACAAACAGATAGCCAACTTTATCAGGCGGTTGTCTTGAGATTTAGGTGTACTTTTTCATGCAGTTACCTAATGTCACTTGTCTGGGGTATTGTTAATAGCTTTGTCCATGTCAAGTGCAAAGAAGAACCGATTCACCACATTCTTTAGTTGATTGGAAGGTGGATGGTCCAATAAAGTATGTATATAAGAAATCCGCCGAAAACATGACGAATGCACTCTTGTGTTGAGTGGAATGGTATATTACGTTTAACCAACAATAACCCATCCTTGGCAATAACTGCATGTTGTAAATAACGCTTGGCATCCCGAACATTTGTTTAGCTTTTTTGATGGTCTTGTGTTTTGCAGGAGGTGAGCATTTGTACGTCTCAGGTCCGGGCAGTCTTGCTGCATGGCAAGCAAAGAGGTTCCTGTGGTAAATTGTATTTTGGCTCCTCCCTCCTCTATGTTTTCGGTGGTTACTCGTTGAACGACTGACTGGTCAGTAGTGTTAACAAAGGGAATATATTTAGCACGAGGGATTATCACAAGCGGGAGCATTTCGACTGCTGAAATCTGTTGGGAATATAGCTGCACCAGATACATGGCGAAAAGATATTTGAAACCTGTTCACAGTTGACAGGAATGTTGATACACATGAGCTATTGAAAAATCCGCCATGGTAAATTTTCTCGAAGGCCAAAACACATGGCTTACTATCGGTGAGTAAGCGTTAAGTGACGACTGTACAATGTATGGACTATATTGTTTTACAGCTGCTGAAATTGAAAGTGCTTCGAGTTCACAGGGCAGCAATGTATCCTGATTAGCTTGGAGCTTAGCACTGAAAAATCTAGAGAAGTAAATTGTATCATAGCGAATTATGTAGAGTGTAGCTCCAAGTCCACTACTAAGAGCACCGTCAGTGACTATCCGCAACTGGTCTAAAGCTTGCGGTAGAGTAACAGTCTGATTGTATGAGAAACTTTTCTGGGCTTTTTAAAAGTGGAAATGAGGATCGTCAGTCCATTGAAATTTGTCTTTAGAGTCCTTGCCCGAAATGGCAGTATCGAAAGGAGAAATAACCTGTGAGCATCCTTTTAAGACACTTCCAATGACTTTGAAAGCACCTATAAATGACCTCAAGCTTCTGACAGTAGATCGAGGTTGACAGTTGGCTGTAGGATATGGAGATAACGAACAGCATTCCATCACAAAGTCCATAAATCAATACAAAACAAGAACAGATCGAGCAAACACGGACCTGCGAAACATCAGACATGGGATCAGGTGCCATGGAGGAGTGAGCATCCTCTGCTGACCGGTCACACCCGCCGTGTGCTCCTTGTCATGATCAGGAAATAACGGGGAAAAAATCCGCGTTAATTCAGTGTATAAATAATGGACTAACAATTGGTATGAAAAAAGTCAGTCAGCATTTGACTCAATGATAAAATGTATTTGCTGACAAGGTCATTGTATCGATCATAGAACTTACGAAATGATGACTTTAAGCGACGCAGCACTGTTAAGGCTTGAAAAAGGGGGCGGGGCCTAATTTATACGGGAAAAGTTTTCTGTGACGTCACACAAAAATATGACTTTTATGTAATTCTCATAATACGTGAAAATGAAATAATTTGCAACTTTTAACTGTATTAGCATGATAAACAACAATATAACTTATCAATGCATTAAAAAAGGTTACTAGTTAAATCCCACGTACCTGGTTATAAACATAGTACTGATCGCGATGAACTTGTAAACATGACGTCATGTTGGTAAACATGCCGTATTTCATGTGCTGTGAGAGGCAGATTGAGGAGTTTTTTAACAATGAAAAATGCGTTTTAATATTAAATGTAATATTATTTACAGGTTTTAAATAGTTGATTAATACCAAAGTATATCATTTGTTTAGTGCGATAATTAATTAACTACCAAGAGAATGAATTTTATTAATTATGTCGTGTTTTTATGTACAGGTTACGTATATTTTACATCGAGATGCCTCATAAAATCGTACTTTCGCAAGGGCATACACTGCATAGATCTGAACCATGTTTTGAATATAGATAAAGGAAATTTTCCTTAACTTGAAAAGTGCTGCTGCTTTCTTTAAATCAAGGGCGTGATTTTATAAGTACACAAAATATTTGGTAAAAGTCAAACATATTTCGACATTGGCCTATTTACTTTCAAATTTAACTATTAAAACGCGAATTCTGTTCAAAGCAGAAGCACTTTTCATAAACTACAAAGTATGCAGAAACAATTAATAGCTTGAATTTTTAGTTTCAACAAGGGTATGCCCTTGCGATATTGAAATTTGTTAATGACCTACATACAGTACACGAACTATGCATTCATCACGTGACTGTCCATTGATGGGACTAAACTTCATACAATACAGAGTGGGTTATACTATGCTGTATCCATTAGTATTACAGTTCTGTGATAATAAAACAGCTTAATTTAAATAAATTCAGTTCTAAAAAATCACCCTATTTCGCAGGTATATTTTCCGCTGATTTCTCATAGTAGGCCTTAACAGTGCTGCGGAGTCTGCTGATATTCTTGTTTCATCAACTTGCTTGTCAATAATTAAAGCCGCTTCATCCGAAACAGGCACATTTTATCTTAAACAATAAAAGTATGACATTACATAGATAATATATAAAAATTAATTATAAGATTGATTTAACAGTTTATTACAACAATCCTTACATGGAAAACATAGACCAAAACCTTGTTGACATACAGCAGTTCCTGACGGGAAGTTAAGATCTGTTTCTAAGTCACATTTGAAAAAATACTTTTATCGGTTATATCTAATTATGAAGAGAATTCAAACCCGAGTATTTTTTTTCTCATTAGTAGAATCCTAAGTCATGATATTATATCTTTTAAAAATTAAGAAATTAACTGATTATAATCCATAGTAATTTTTATATTAAAATGCATATTTACAGAATAAAGGAAAATCAGATATTTTTAAAGATTTTTTTAAAAAGGGAGTTTAGTAACGAGGGCTAGAATATTGCCCGCGTACACTTTGTTGTGGAAAAAATGCTCGGGTTCGTTCTTCATGAGTTACATGTATACATGTAAGCGATAAATTTAATTTTTCGAAGGTGATTTCACGCAATATAAACAAAGGATTATTTTTTGGTGACCTAACAAAAATTATTTTTTTTAACTTTTCAATTTTGATATCTTTAAAAAGAATAAGACTTTGGGGATATAATTTGACAAAAGTTGAAATAATTTATGGACAATTATTTTTCAAGAAGAAAAACGAATATATTTTTTTAGCGATTAGAATCGGTAAAAGCGGCTTTAAGCTCGTTTTAGAAATTGTTCATACGTAGAGCATACTCTTGCGTATCAAATCAACTGAGATATATACACTCTGTATGCAGAAGATGAAGGTATATTGCTGCATAAGTAAGGAAAGTTGACGATAGAAGAGTTAAAGTCGTCACGTTTATCATATAACTTGTTTGTTAGGTTACCATTAACGTCTTTTTCATGAAAAATATCAAAGTCTGAAACAGATGTGTCAGACTCTGTGATATCTTTTATCTCGAGCTCTACTGGATATATCTATCGAAGTAGGAATGGAAATTACTATTGTTAATTGACAATACGTCGTCGATATATCTTAAGGCCGAGTTGAAGGGCACAGCAAGTGTTTTCTTCTTTTCACCTATAAGATTTTGCATAAATTCTGTTTCATAGTAATACAAAAAAGGTCTGCAAATAACGCAGCGCAAATGGTTTCTATGGGAAATCCAGTAGATTGTTAGAGGATCTAGTCTCAAAAACCACAAAGATATTGTCAATCAGAAACTCAAGCATCTTCTTGACTTCAGAGTACTTGTGTGTGCAATCAGAATCTTAATTACAAAATAATTTTGCAAATGACCAATGACCAGCAGGTTCTCTACGAGTTCCATTTTTATTGAAATGCTGCAATTCGGTTAGGGCTTGCACGAAGGGTACCTTCATGCGATATCCATCCCAAAATTGTGGTTTCCCTAGGGGCCATCACGTTTCTTGATGCAGATAAGTTAAGGCCATTTCTCTGTAGAGCTTGAAGGGTCCTTGTTGTGAAATTATTAAGGAGGTCTATAGGGTTAGATTTGGTACAGTACAGATCATCGGCTAACTTAGCAACTACACCTTCCTTGACTAAGTCGCCAAAAACTCTACAGGTCAGCTTCTCTAAAATGGTCTCTGAGCCAGGCACACCCATTGATAAACAAACGTAAACTCTGAAGCCACGAAAGGGGATTACCACACCGCAGTGCTTCATGGATTATTTTGCCAGAGAGATTTGAGAGAATGCCTGTGTAAGGTCCGTTATTGCAATATATCTCCACTGAGCAATTTGTCGGAGAGTCGAATCTACGTCAAGCATATGCGATGGCTGGGGCTTGCTGTATCTCCCAACACCTGCAAAGGCTGTGACTAATCTGAAGTCTCCAGATGGCTTTTTAACTAGAAATGATGTGTTTACATACTCGACGTTCAGTTTCACAATCTCTGGCTAAGTGAAGACACCACTTTTCAAACTCGTCAAATTTGTCCTGAAGTGTTAATGGAGGTGTTTATTGTATTTAGATAAGCGTTCCTTTCTTTGAGGAGGTTAAACTGGCCCCATATTAACAATATCGTACATGTGTAACACCATTGTAATTTTAAAATCCGGATTAAAGACCTCACTGTATGTGTCGAGAGTCTTTTTTAACTGTGCTTTCATCTCGAGAGAAAGAGTATTAACAGGGTGAAGGTTGACTGCAGCAAAATGTGTGTTTGATCTTTTGCTGTCTTTAGTGTTGTGCTTAGGGTCAGGTGTAGTGCTTTCATATGGAGAAACATCCGCAAAAAGTGGGTCTTATTAAGCACAAGTGATGGTTTAGTTTAATGGTACAAGGATCATTCGACAAATTTGCAATCCGTACTTTTCCTGCCACATTATCTATAAATGAAGGAGGGGGCCAATTAGTTGTAGAACCTTGGCATGATGTGTGCTCAAGCGAAAAAAATGTGTTGTATCATCCAGACTAGTCATACCGGCGGGAAGTTTGACATCAATATATTCTCCCGGTTGTTGGTGTGTTGTGATGTGTGCAACTATAGCTCGAAGTACTTGTGTGATCCGAATAGAGTGGTGTATTTTCTGAGCTTTAGTGTCATACCGGAATATAAACTTGTCACTGATTCTGAGTTTCTGTCGGGCGGGTCTGATTATAAAGTCATTTGCCTCCATAAATGATATGGTAAGAAATTGGGGTCCAGGGAGAGAGTATATACCAGGTAATGAAGAATGACTGCACTTAAGCTATGTGAGTTGTATCCCGATGTTTTGCGCAAAATAAAATTCCAAAATTCATTAAAGTTATGTTTTAAAGGTATTAAACAACATCTTAAGAGCAGGTTTTGGTATATCATATTACATGAAAGTATTAAACAATGCCGAGCGACACTAGCTTTTGAGACGGGGGTCTAACAGTTTTGTCTCATTTCTATTATTATTCATATGCATACCGGTTTTTAACGACTTTGTTTACATCGAGCCACAACTTGGCCATTTTTCATATTAGCATAGAATGTGTATTTTAACTAAAACTTATACATATCCAAAGGACAATGTTGGCCAAGTTGCGGCTCATATCTAATTTTTAAAAAAAATGTCCCCAAACTAGGGTCGAGATAGCTACTAAATTAACCGGTCACCGAGCATCAGCGATTGATATTATAATCGCCTTACTCACGTGACATTCTGCTGTTCGATACGCTTACGCTTTCATTGAAAATTTTATTGTGTTGAAGTCTCTGTTGTGACAGTACCTATAGTACTTCCAACTTCAAACTATGAGAGATCTTTGCGCAAATTTTAATAGGGTTTGAAGATAATCTGTCTCTTACTAACTTTATGCTTTCCATTAGGGGTGTTTTGAAAGAATTCTGGTATTAACAGTGTCATTAGTAAGTACATGTATAGGCTTATGCCGCCTCTGTATTATGGTCTGCAGAGCGAGACATCTACCCCATCCCTTAACATTAGAATCACTTAATAAATGTGCATCATAAAATCAATACGATCTCTCTCTTCTCCATTTAATTTCTTAGTGCGAAAAAATCATATGTGCTAATGTTTACATTCCACAACCATGCGGTTTAAATCCGTGTCTCCGCCTATCTGCGGATACCTTAAATTCGAAAGTGGTCCCGTTCAATTTTCCGGAATTTAAGGCTTTCGCGTGTTCTTTTCAATTACATTTTCTGTAATTATAGAAATATGTATGACAAAAATTCTAGAACTAAATATCAAAAGCATATGCTTGCACAGTAATCGTAGCTTAATTTAGTGATATATTGTAATGTTAAGTTTATAATGGGTAGCCGAAAAAAGGTTCCAAATGACGAACTTAAGTGCAGTCATTCTTTTGTTTCCAGTTTTCGTAGGAGGTAACAGTTTTTACTTTTGTCAAGCGCCACTGTTTTGTCGCCCTATTCGTCATGTTGTTCACGCCATGTTGTAAAAAATACGACAATACCGGAGTGTCCGGGGTGAATTTTTTATCACGCTGTTGCTGTCCACTTCTAGGAGAATTGAATATACATGAAAAACAGATTGGTTCGTAATTGACCGCTGCCACCACGCCAGTTAGTCTATACACAACACAGCAATCAACACACGCTGTTACGCCACTGCAATGCACAAGCTTATTTATTAAGGTAGGTCCCTACTCGTAGAATTAATTGGATAATGGTGCAATTTTTGTCCTGATTTACATTAATAGATACTTTATCTACTTCAAAAGCACAAAAAGTAGATAGATAATCGATATTTTTACTGAGATAGGGTGTGAAACACTCGTGTACCCTCTTGTAGAAAAAACAAAATCATCACTGTTATAAAGACTGTCTACATTTTATGTCATAGCACATGGCAAATAAATTCTTTTGAACATAAATTACAAGGATAAGGATAATATTTAATAATTTCAGGCTACGGTACACATTTCTGCTTAAAACTAAGAAAATATTGAAGAATTAATCTCATTTTACTAATAAAGTAACAGAGCTCAAAACTCAAAAAAGCTCTCTATTAGAAAAATTAATTTGTTTACCCTGATTTTTTTTCTTTTTATTTATAGCAACCAATGCTTGAAGTATCTTATAGGCATGATAAACGTATTGGTCATCTGTTTTTTCACCGAGATATGGGGTAAAACATACAGGTACCCCCATCGTAGTTCAATAGCTCAAGCCATAAGATGATTTATGTTGACAAAGATATTTATAAATCAGCTTAAAAGTGAAATATTCTTTTTAAAAACAATTTTTTCATTATTTACACACCCTTTCCTAACCACAAACATAAATTTTATTCTCAATTTAATTCTTTATTAATTATATACTGTGAACATGTCCACTACTGATGATCTGACTTTCCTGGATGCTTATTACTAGTTATAAAATAAATTACAAGCAAGATATACAATGTCTTTCAAGCAAAATTATGTCTAAAATATCATTAGTAACATGTGTTGTTGGTTTTTAATTATAACTGAGTACCTGAGTTCGTATGTAGAAAATTTGCGGTCAAAAACGAAAGTAGGAAAATCCCATCTGCACAGCATACAAATTGTGCATAAATGAAAACAATAAACGAAAAGTTTTATTTAATGACAAAATAGCAAATTATTCATCACGTTTTCTGTACAAAGGTATCAGAAATATTAGAGATGTACCAATGCAATCATAAACGTCTAGTATCAGTATAACCTCCTAGGCATAAAATATACCGCATCTGAAATGCAAGACCGGCATTTGACCTCGCGCTTGTGTTTTAAATCGATTCAATTTTCTGCTACATACTGTATGAATCTCAATCCTTGCACAAAAATACCCTCCATCATCTTTAAACACCCCTCCAACATTTCTGTAGACGTTGTTTACATTATTGCTTATGTTATGTACCATAATTTTTAAACCGAAAACGACAAAATCCGGCTTCCGGTTTACCACGAGTAGCCCCCTACTTTAAACAGGAAAACGTGGAATGACAGGAAAATAATATAAACACAGGACCATACGGGTCACACTATGCGAACCCGGAATAAATGTTATTTTACATAATGGTGTAGGGCAAAATTTGCAGCTCTTCACCGGCAGGTGTTGACGTCTTTATATTATATGAATGAATAATTCTCGAGATGGACGTTAAACAATATACAATCAATCAATTAATTTTTCAACTAGCTGTGCCTGCGCCAACGGTCACACCGGTAAATATTTTTTAGCACGCGAAGCAAGCATCGCAAAGCAGCTTCGCCTATCTCTGTGCATGCGAGCTCTAACAACGCCTGGTCAAAGAGAAAAAATTGGACTACTCCACCTTCTTTCCGCATGCAGTAAATTTGGCCAACAATGCATCGCTTCTCAACGTAAAGTTCTCGCGAGAATAATAACAAACAAGAGGCTCAGGTGCCACATCGCTCACCTGAGCTAATCGGAATCAGATCAGAACTGAAGAGTTTACTGAAAGGATGGGGGCTTGAATTTTAATACTTCTTGAAAATACCTTCATATAAATGCAGCATATAAGTTTGCTCTACTTGATAAAAAGATTTTTTAAAAACATGTTTTCCTATATATTCGTAATAATTTAAATTTGTTTCCCCATTGTTTCCCTCCCTTCCCCAATGGGCCATGATTTGTAACAAATCTATATTCTCAATACATGAAGATTCTTACATGTTAATATGACTAAACATAGCTTTTCTGTTCTTGGAATTTTCCCTATATTTTTTTATGTAAATCTTTGATCCACCTTTGTGGCCCCATCCTAACCTTGGGGGTTATGATTTGATCAAATTTAATTCTACACTACCTGAAAATGCTCCAATAAAAATACTAATATCACTTCTCATGGCTTTGCTATTCTTAAGAAGAAGATTTTATGGTAAATATATTTTAATGTAAAACTTGAATCCCCCATTGTGGCCCCACCCCATCCCTGGAGAATATGATTTGAACAAACTAGAATCTACACTACCTGAGGAAGTTCAATATATATATATATATATATATATATATATATATATATATATATATATATATATATATATATATATATATATATATATATATATATATATATATATATATGTATATGTATATATATATATAATTATATTAGTTTAAGAGTTGTTGTAATTTGTGCTTTATAAATAAAATTAATTTCATCACAACATGTATTGGTAACAATCCTCTAAAACTAATGTCCAAATAACTGTATCTCACTTCCATTCTCAATGACCGTGTAGTGTAGGGCAGCGTTGTGAGAATTCCATCGGCATCGAAAGCAAGTTTTTTTAACTTGCCTAGATAGCCGAGCGGTCTAACGCGCTGTTCCTATACTGCTAGGAGACAGATTCCGTAGGTCGCGAGTTCAACCCCGGGCTGGGCCGGAAGTGAGTATCCTTGTAAAAGTGAATTTCTCTGTGCTTTCTATATATATATATATATATATATATATATATATATATATCTGATTCACTAGTCATGGCTTCGAAGTATTTGAGAAGATTTTAAAAGATGTTTGCTATATATTCCTATGTAAAACTTTGATCGGCCATAATGGCCCAACCCTAGCCCCGAGGAGTCGTAATTTGAACAAACTTGAATGTGCACTACCTGATGATGCTTCCACATCTTTCCTGGCGCCGTGGTTCTTGAGAAGAAGATTTTAAAATATATTTCCCATATATCTATGTAAAACTTTGATCAACCATAGCGGCCCAACCCTAACCCCGGGGGTCATGATATGAACAAATTTGTATCCTCACTAGGATGCTTCTACATGAGTTTCATTTTTCCTGGTCAAGTGGTGTCTGATAAAAAAAAATTAAAAAAAAATCCTTTAGATTCCTATGTTGAAATTTGATCGGCCATTGTGGCCCCACCCTACCGCTGGGGGGCATGATTTGAACAAACTTGAAACTACACTACCTGAGGATGCTTCCGTATGAGTTTTATCTTTCTTGGTCCAGTGGTGCTTGAGAGGAAGATTTTTTTTTAAATGCCATTAATTTCATAATTAAATTCATAATTATCTCCCCTTGGAAGAGAGAGTAGCCGTTCATTTGAACAAACTTGAATTCCCTTCATATATATCCTGGTGAGCTTGAGATAAAAGATACCACAGAGTCCGACACTTCTGTTTCATACTTGGATATTTTACTTGAAAAGAAACTAATGGTGATCTAAAAACCAAGTGATATGATAAACGTGATGACTTTAACTTTTCTATCGTCAACTTCCTTTACGTATGCAGCAATATACCTTCATCAACTCATACGGAGTTTGTATATCTCAGTTGATTCGATACGCAAGTGCATGCTCTACGTATGAACAATTTCTAAAACTACCTTAATTATTGACAAGCAAGTTGACGAAACAAGAATATCAACAGTCTCGTTTAAAGTCATTATTTCGTAAGTTCTATGGTCGATACAATGACCTTGTCAGCAAATACAGTTTATCATTAAGTCAAACGCTGACTGACGTTTTTCATACTAATTGTTAGTCCATTATTCATACACTGAATTGACGACGGATTTTTTCGTTATTTCCTGATCATGACAAGGAGCACACGGCGGGTGTGACCGGTCGGCAGGGGATGCTCACTCCTCCATGGTACCTGATCCCACCTCTGATGTTTCGTGGGTCCGTGCTTGCTCTTCTTTAATTTTGTATTGTTTAATGGACTTTGAAATTGAATAGTGTTCGTTATTCCATATCCTTCTCACCTAAGGGTACTTTCTGGCAAGGTTGGTTGAAATTGGCCCAGTGGTTCTTAAGAAGAAGATAAAAATGTGAAAAGTTTACGACGACGCTGACGATGACGACAGACGACGGACAAATGATCAGAAAAGCTGACTTGAGCCTTCGGCTCTGGTGAGCTTAAAACTGATCATTGCTTAAATTTGATTGGTATACATGTATTTGTAAATGAACTGTTTTCATTAAAATCATCACTTTTCAAGCATTCTGTTTTGTAATGCAATTTACATACGACGTTATGTGACGTCAGAGTCTAGACACACCAAATGTGACGAGCAGTTTGACTAACTGAACAAGTTATATCGGTCCCACAGTCAACATATTACACTTTAACTCCTCAAATTTTAAGTGGTCCGAACCCTGATCTTCCCTCTAGATCCGCGCATGCATTAATATTTTTATTCGGTAAAATATAAACTCGACAGGGTCCAGCGTTTATAATTTTTAAATAGATTTAATAACTTAAAGCATGACCATAGTAGATTTACCTTTAAACAGAATCTGTTTATTAAAATAACTAAACATTTAATTCCCAAAATATATTGTAAAGTCCAATTACTGATTAATTAAATATATGGTATTGTTAACAAATACCAACCACTCTTTAACACAGATTATAATATAACTAGAGGTACTGTGAGCGATGAGCTCACTAAATGATACCCCCCGCCTCCCATATGGTTATAACTGGTGAAAAAGTCCATGTTTTCCTGTGGCCGGGAAACCCAAAATATGTGTCGAATCAAAAAGTAAAATAGGAGGTGCACAATGGCAATATGTACTTAAGATTCTGTGAAAGTTTCATCAAATTTCCTTCAGTGGTATGAGAGGAGTTGCGGTTAAGAGATGTGTACCCCAAAGCGTAACAGACGGACGGACGGACAGACGGAATTAACGATTACTATATACCCTTCCACTTTTCAAGCGGGGGGTATAACTAATACATGTAAGTAGTCTTTATTATATAAAATATGTGATAGATATTCTTTATTGCATAAAAGGCATGCTAAAGGATGGAAAAATTCAAGCACTTGGCATTTTATTAAACGGTCATTTGAATAGTATATAATTTTGAACATTCACGACAAAAGCTGATGATGCACAGTTATATTTCTATGTCGATACTGGAAATTCTTATTTGTTTTGATTTATTAAATTAAATTAAATAAATTTAAGTACATTAGTGAAAATGCTTTAGCTACATCCATAAAACTAGAGGTACTGTGAGCAATGGGCTCACTAAATGATACCCCCGCCTCCCATACAGTACAGGCCACGAGTTTTCCGCAAAAAACACGGGGCCCCGTGGACCGCAAGTCCACGCTTTAGCGTGGACCTCGAACGTTGTCGGCGTCTTTGAAGTCAGCGTGTCTGTGCACCGTGTAACACAGTGTGCCACAGTTCTGATGATGAATAATTTAAACATTCTCATTGCCCTTATTTAATAAAATTAAATCAACTTTCGATATATTTGTTGTACTTTTTCTATACATATATTGGTAATTTATCGCATACAGATAATTAAACTAATAAGATGCCTTAAAACTTAATAACAACGTACTCGTGTCCAGCAAAAAAAAATATACAATCACGTTTCAAGTTAAATCCTAATTATATTAGTCATAAAAAGTTCAATAGACTATTATTATATTACACTAAGAGGAAACACGCTTTCATAAACGAATTACTTAATTGTCTCTACTTTCGATTTTGATTTTAACTGTGTTCAATTAAATCGTTGATACAAGATCGTTTTCCCCTTCGTATTACATATCAGATGTGTGATTATACTAAGTGAATTAATTATTTTGTAAGAATTTAAATGTACATGTCCTGTGTCTAGATTATTTTTTTTTTAAATACACATCAGACTCGCACATGAATTCTGCTCTTTGATACCGATACTCGGCGAATCATTGGACAGGTTCAGATAAGGATTATTGCTGTAAGTCTAACACTAAAAATTTGTAGTTATGTAAAATATGGAGATGAATATTAAATGCGGTAAACTCCAAAATCTACTGAACAGGCAGAGATGATAATCTAAATAATTTCATTAATTAAAATAGTAATAAACTTAGTAAACACGCTGAATACAAAAATCACAGCCGAATTGTTGGAAAATGAAATGTGCTAACTTCAGTACGAATATTACTTCATTCTGAAAAATTTCGTGTGAAAAGAAGAAAAAACGGTTTGAGAAAACATAAATATTGAGCGAATTTTAAAAATGCCCCCCCCCCCCTTCTAAAAAGCGATACGAATCAGTTGGTTAAAACTTTATAAGAAGTCTGCAAATTTATGTAATGTTTTTTTTTAAATCTTAATCTACAGGATACATTATTTGTGTCTGAAAAAGGATAAATAAACTAGAGCCGAGCTCGTTGCAAAGCAACGAGTAGGTCTTCCGTTGGAGCTGTGGACAGGAAGTACAGACCTTGGGTCAAGGTTACTGCACTTTCTAATGTGAACAACCTTTCTTCTCAGTATGAGCCTCCAGTGAATCTTAATTACAAAGTCATGCTTAAACATTTTTTTCTCTGTCAGTGACCTTGATTTGCCAGAAAGTCCTTTGATCAGGGTCATGACACAACCTCCAATCATAAGTAATCTATGTTTCAGGAGCCTCCAATGATTTTCACTTACTACTTCATAGTGTGGAAAAGAAAAGATTTCTTCTGTCAGTGACCTTGATTTTAACAGAATAACCTTGGCTCTTTGTCAAGATAAACCTTCTTAGTCAAAATCGTAAAAAAAAACCCTTTCTGTCACAAGCAATCTCTGTATCAATTATGGACTTACATATATTCTCGATTACATATAAATGAATGCAACAAAACATTAATTCTTTCTCCTGTGACCTTGAATTTGCCGTACTATTGCCTTGAATAAATACAATGACACATCCTAGGATCACTTGAAATCTTTTTATCTAGTACTAGCTTCCGGTTTCTTTATGTTATAGCCTGACCTTCTGGGAAAGAGTTGAAAGGGCAGACAGACATATGGACAGTTAAACAGACCGTTTAATTCAAATTCCATCCACACTACCCCCCCCCCCCCCAAAAAAAAAAAACACAAACACTTTGCAAGGGAAAAACTCTAGTCATGATTTGAAAAAAAGTAATCTTTTTTACATCAGGGAAACGTTCATAAATATGATTTCTCATTCTTGCCCTGAAGTTCGTTAGAATAATACTTAATAAAACGACCCCTTCTTATTTTTTACTAACCGTTTTCTTGTTTTCATTTTATATCTCCCAAGGTCGCCCGCATAGCGCAGTGATTAGAGCGTCTGTTCTATGGTAGCGAAGTAAGGAGTTGATCCTTACGTCGTGGTTCGAATCCCACTGTGGGACGTGGGGACCTGTCCTACCGATGAGACCGTATAAAACAAGGTCCTGTGTCGCTTTAGGTGCTGGCACAAAAAAGATCCCTCCCTGCTTAAAGACCCTAAGTGCCGATTATGAGACAATTAATGTTTAACTATGGTGCCGGTTATGATTTTAGCAGTTTAAATTAATTTTGTGATATTCAGTAGCTGCAGATTGCTATATACAAGTTCTTAAATTTTCGATTCCGTACATACGATGCGAGTTTAATAATAATTACATATACATTGTATAACCTGCTACTGATATTTTTAAAATCAAGGAACAAAATTAAAATGTTAGCACACTATACTTTATCATTTAAAGGTTTTGAATAAATGATAAAACAAATAAAATTC